>NC_041381.1:429624400-429625981 GCF_002162155.2 Triticum dicoccoides
CATGTTACAGACTCGCCTCCGCATGCGACGCCGCGGCCCACTGCATCGTCGCCTGCTACGGCTCGTTCCTGGCTCGGCCTCGCTAGGATCAGGGAGGGGGTCCCGACCCACCTCCCCCCCGACTCGGCCTCTCGCTAACGCGGCAGTGTGCTCGTTTTACAGGCGCAGTGCAGTTATTATGTTTCCCACCCCCACGCAGGCACTCCCCCCTAAGATAGATAATGGGGCAAGTCCATACAAGGAAGATGTGTCAGTACAACTATGCCCCTCGGTGCAGTGCGGTTCTTGTGTTTCCCACCCCCACGCACCCACACACCACTAAGATAGATAATGGGGCAAGTCATGTTACGGACCCGCCTCCGCATGTGACGCCGCGGCACGCCGGATCATTGCCCGCTATGGCCCGTTCCTGGCTCGGCTGCGCCGGGATGGGGGAGGGGGGTCCCACCCCCTCCCCCCGGCTCAACCTCGCGCTAACGCGATAGTGCACTCGTTTGGCAGGCGCAATGCGGTTATTCTATTTCCCACCCCCAGACACCCACACCCCTATAAGATAGATAATGGAGCAAGTCCATACAATGAAGATGTGTCAGTACAACTATGCCCCTCGGTGCAGTGCGGCTATTCTGTTTCCCATCCACCCACCCCTAAGATAGATAATGGGGGCAAGGCCATACAAGGAAGATGTGTCGGTACAACTATACCCCTCGGTACAGTGCGGTTATTCTATTTCCCACCCACACCCCCTAAGATAGATAGTAGGGAAAGTCATGTTACAGACTTGCCTTTGCATGCGATGCCGCGGCACGCTGCGTCGTCGCCTGCTACGGCTCATTCCTGGCTCGGCCTCGCCGGGATGGGAGAGGGGGGTCGACCCGCCTCCCCCCGGCTCGGCCTCGCGCTAACGCGGCAGTGCGCTCGTTTGACAGGCGCAGTGCGGTTATTCTATTTCCTACCCCCACGCACCCACACCCCCTAAGATAGATAATGGGGGCAAGTCGATACAAGGAAGATGTGTCAGAACAACTATGCCGCTCGGTGCACTGCGGTTATTCCATTTCCCACCCACACCCCCTAAGATAGATAATGGGGGCAAGTCCATACAGGGAAGATGTGTCAGTACAACTATGCCCCTCGGTGCAGTGCAATTATTCTGTTAACCACCCACATCCCCATAAGATAGATAATGGGGCGAGTCCATACAAGCAAGATGTGTCAGTCAACTATGCCCCTCGGTGTACTGCGGTTATTCTGTTTCCCACTCACACCCCCCTAAGATAGATAATGGGGCAAGTCATGTTACGGACTCGCCTCCCCATACGACGCCGCGGCATGCTACGGCGACACCTGCTACGGCTCATTCCTGGCTCGGCCTCGCCGGGATGGGGGATGGGGGTCCCGACCCCCTCCCCCCGGCTGGGCCTCGCCTAACACGACAGTGCGTTGTTTGACTGGCGCATAGTGGTTATTCTGTTTCCCACCCCCACGCACTCACACCCCCCTAAGATAGATAATGGGGCAAGTCATGTTACGGACTCGCCTCCGCATGCGATGCCGCGGCATGCCGCATCGTCGCCTGCT
>NC_041381.1:429626588-429635432 GCF_002162155.2 Triticum dicoccoides
CTTGTTTGACAGGTGCAGTGCGGTTATTCTGTTTCCCACCCCCACGCACCCACACCCTTCTAAGATAGATAATGGGGCAAGTCCATACAAGGAAGACATGTCAGTACAACTATGCCACTCGGTGCAGTGCGGTTATTCTGTCTCCCACCCACACCCCCCTAAAATTAGATAATGGGGGCAAGTCCATACGAGGAAGATGTGTCGGTACAACTATGCCCCCCAGTGAAGTGCGGTTATTCTGTAACCCAACCACACCCCCTAAGATAGATAATGGGGCAAGTCATGTTATAGAATCGCCCACGCATGCGACGACGTGGCACGCCGCGTCGTCGCCTGCTATGGCTCGTTCTTGGCTCGACCTCGCCGGGATGGGGGAGGGGGTCCCGACCCCCTCCCCTCCAGCTCGGCCTCGCGCTAACGTGGCAGTGTGCTTGTTTGACATGCGCAACGCGGTTATTCCATTTCCCACCCCCACGCACCCACACCCCCAAAGATAGATAATGGGGGCAATTTCATACAAGGAATATGTGTCAGAACAACTATGCCCCTCGGTGCAGTGCAGTTATTCCATTTCCCACCCACACACCCCTAAGATAGATAATGGGGCAAGTCCATACAAGGCAGATGTGTCAGTACAACTATGCCCCTCGGTGCATGATAATCCCCAAGTGCAGGGAATCATCATAGCAATTCCCAAAGGTGGAAGTGATAAGTATGGAGTGTCGAACCCACAAGGAGATAAAGGTAAGATCAATATTCTCTCAAGCCCTATCTTCCACTGATACGACTCTACGTGCACCGAACGTTTGCTTCCAACTAGAAACAAGAAATAAAATTGTGTTGTGTGTATAAAGAGGATAACTTTGTATGACATCGGAGAGCTAAAACATAAAAGTAGGTGTTGTTATCATAAAGTTAGAATATATTACTAAATAATATAAATAGCGAGTGTGGAATAATGGTGGATCGGTGTGCGGAATTGTCCTAAGCAATTGTTAACAAGATCGATAGTCATCATTGCAGTTTCATATGAGGGAGAGGCATAAACTAGCATACTTTTCGCCCTTGGATCATATGCTCTTATGATTGGAAACTCTAGCAAGCATCCGCAAATACTAAAAGATTCATTAAGGCAAAACCCAACCATAGCATTAAAGCATCAAGTCCCCTTTTATCCCATATGCAACAACCCCCTTACTCGGGTGTAAGCTTCTGTCACTCTAGCAACCCACTATAAGTGAATCATGAACGTATTGCAAACACCCTACAGCGGGAGTCCCTCATGCTTGCGCGACACGGAGGGCACCATAGTACAAAACCAAAATAAAACATACAACTCGTACCAATCTAGATCATCAATCAACTCAAGGACAAAAGATATCTACTCAAAACATCATAAGATGGCAACACATCATTGGATCATAATATGTAGCATAAAGCACCATGTTCAAGTAGGGATTACAGCGGGGTGCGGGAGAGTGGACCGCGTAAAAGAGATGAGGATGGTGATGATGATGGTGATGTTGATGAAGACGATCACCGCGGCGATGATTTCCCTCCCGATGGCACTCCGGTGCCACCAAGATAGAGGAGGAGAGGTTCTCCCCCTTGTGCTTCCTCCTCCATGGCTTTCCCACTCTGGTCCTTGGCCTTCATGGTGATGATGGCCCCTCCGAGATCCTCCTCCATGGCCTCCGGTGATGCTGGCCCCCTCCGGCAGGGTGCCGGAGAGGGCCTAGATTGATTTCTCATGGCTATAGAGGCTTGCGGCGGCGGAACTTCCGATCTAGGTTAATTCCCAAAAGTTTCAGTATTTATAGGAATTATTGGCGTTGGTTTCACGTCAGGGGGGTCTCTGGGCTGTCCACGAGACAGGGGGCGCCCCCTAGGGGCGCGCCCTCCTATCTCTTGGGCAGCCCAGAGCTCTTCTGGCCCAACTCTGATGCTCCTTGGTCTTCTTTTGGTCCATAAAAAATCCTCAAAAATTGGCACGTCATTTGGACTCCGTTTGGTATCCCTTTTCTGTAAAACACAAAAACAAGGAGAAAACCGAAACTGGCACTGGGCTCTAGGTCAATAGGTTAGTCCCAAAAATCATATAAAATGATATATAAATGCATATAAAACACCATAGATGGGTAAGATAATAGCATGAATACTTCATAAATTATAGATACGTTGGAGACGTATCAGCATCCCCAAGCTTAATTCCTACTCATCCTCGAGTAGGTAAATGATAAAAGAAATAATTTAGGAAGTGTGAATGCTAGTAGGTGCACAAGTTTGATCAATGATAATTTCAATCACCTTTTCTAGCATCAATATGTGTCATAATAGTAGCTTATCTCATAAAACTTTTCATGATCAAGTAACAATCTATTCACAATGTCAAGTATGGTTCAGAAACTTCATTGAGAACTAACAAACTATAATTTCAGTCATTGAAGCAATTGCAATTTATCATAACATCAGAAAGAGTCAAGAATAGAGCTTTTCAGCAAGTCCACATACTCAACTATCATATAGTCTCCTACAATTGCTAACACTCACGCAATACTTGTGGTTATGGAGGTTCAGCCGGACACTGAGAAAGATAGGGGCTTATTGTGTTGCCTCCCAACATATTCACCTTTAGGTGATGTCAACAATAATAGCCCATGCTAACTTACATCCAATTGGATATATATATATATATATCATGATCTTTCAAACACGAGGAGCTTGCCAAAGGATAAAATGAAAAAGGGAAAGGTGAGGATCACATTGACTCAAGCAAAAAGTAAAAACATAAAGTAAAAGATAGGCCCTTTGTAGAGGGAAGCAGAGGTTTTCATGCGCATTTAGAGTTGATGCACAAAATCTTAATGCAAAAGAACGTCACTTTATATTGCCCCTTGTATGTGGACCTTTATTATGCAGTCTATCGCTTTTATTACTTCCACAATAAGATCGTACAAAGCTTATTTTCTCTGCACTAATAAGTCATACATATTTAGAGAGCAGTTTTTATTGCTTGCACCGATGAAAACTTACTTGAAGGATCTTACTCAATCCATAGGTAGATATGGTGGACTCTCATGGCAAAACTGAGTTATGGATATTTGGAAGCACAAGTAGTATCTCTACTTGGTGCTAGGAATTTTTGGCTAGCATGAGGGGGAAAGGCAAGCTCAACATGTTTGGAAGGTCAATGACAATATACTTTAACTGAGATGTCGGAAAACATAAACCATTACGTTGTCTTCCTTGTCCAATGTCAAATCTTTTAGCATGTCATACTTAATGAGTGCTTCACAATCATAAAAGATGTACAAGATAATATATTTGTATGTGAACCTCTCTTTCCTTATTACTTCCTATTAATTGCAACGATGACCAAAACTACGTTTGCCAACTCTCAACAACTTTTATGCCTCATACTTTCTATGTCTGAAGTCATCACTAACCATGTTATAAGCATATGAAACATATAAAAATTTAGATTTATGACATTCAACTTATTCAACAATTTACTCAAAGGATATACATGAAGCACATGAGTAAATGACAAACTACTCCAAAAGATATGAGTGAAGGACACTGAGTAGTCAAATAATTAACTAGCCATGGAAGGGTTCCAGTTTTTTTATTCAAAAATTCAGATCCAAAGATTTTATTCAAACAACGAGTAAAATTGAAGTAAAATGACATTGCAAGGATAGCACAACTCATGTGAAGAAGCAAAAACTTAGGCTCAACCGATACTAACCGATAGTTGTTGAACAAGAGAGGTGGGATGCCTACCGGGGCATCCCCAAGCTTAGATGCTTAAGACTTCTTGAAATATTATCTTGGGATGCCTTGGGCATCCCCAAGATTGAGCTTTTATGTCTCCTTAATTCCTCTCATATCACGGTTTCTCTTTTTATCAAAAGCTTCATTCACAACAAACTCAACAAGAACTCGTGAGATGGGTTAGTATAAACCAATACAAAACCTTATCATTTTCTACTGTAACAAATCACTAAAACTATTATTCAACATTGAATACTAAATGCCTCTGCATATTTAATACTCCCATCCTCAAATAGAATCATTTAAACAAGCAAGCATACGCAAACAATGCAAACATAACAGCAATCTACCAAATCAGTACAGTCTGTAAAGAATGCAAGGGTATCAATACTTCCCTAACCCCAAAAATTATAATAGAAAATTACCACTGTAATAAATTTATTAGATCTTAAAATTCAAAATGATTCAACATTATACCATTCTCTGAATTTTCTAGGGAATTTTTGCAACAGCGGTAAACTTTCTGTTTTGAAACAGCAACATGTATACTAGCAAAATAAGCATGGTAAAGGCTATCCTTGACATTTTTATTGAAACTAAAGATTCAAAACATTATTCTAAATAACATCAAGCAAATACTAACAAGAGAAAATGATGCTCCAAGCAAAAAAACATATCATGTGGTGAATAAAAATATAGCTCCAAGTAAAGTTACCGATGAACAAAGACGAAAGAGGGGATGCCTTCCGGGGCATCCCCAAGCTTAGGCTCTTGGTTGTCCTTGAATATTACCTTGGGGTGCCTTGTGCATCCCCAAGCTTAGGCTTTTTCCACTCCTTATTCCATAGTCCATCGAATCTTTACCCAAAACATGAAAACTTCAACCACACAAAACTCAACCAAACTTCGTGAGATAGGTTAGTATGATAAAGAGTAAACCATGCACGTTGGTACTGTAAAAGACAAGGTTCATAATTGTTTTCACATAAATACTACTGTACCATATCATTTCTACAAATTATATTGAGAAATATAAGCCACAGAAACTAGAAAACAAGCAGACTATGCAATGAAAACAGAATCTGTCAGGAACAGAACAGTCTGTAATGATCTGAACAATAACCATACTTATGCTACTCCAAAAATTATGAAATAAATTGGTGGACGTGAGAAATTTGTCTATTAATCTTATGTAAAAATAATCAACTCAAAATCACTCTTCTGTAAAAAATGACAGCTAATCTCGTGATCGCAAAGTTTCTGCTTTTTACAGCAAGATCACATTAACTTTCACCCAAGTCTTCCCAAAGGTCTCAATTGGCACTTTATTGAAAAAAAAGCTATAAAACATGATTACTACAGTAGCTTAATAATGTAGACACACAAAAGCAGTAAGGATAAACATTGGGTTGTCTCCCAACAAGCGCTTTTCTTTAATGCCTTTTAGCTAGGCATGATGATTTCAGTGATGCTCGCATAAAAGATAAGAGTTGAAACATAAAAAGAGCATCATGAAGAATATGACTAGCATATTTAAATCTAACCCACTTCCTATGCCTAGGGATTTTGTGAGCACACAATTTATAGGAACAAGAATCAACTAGCATAGGAAGGCAAAACAAGTATAACTTCAAAACTTTAAGCACATAGAGAGGAAACTTGATATTATTGCAACTCCTACAAGCACATATTCCTCCCTCGTAATAATTTTTTCAGTAGCAACATGATAACAACTTTGTTCTCATAATCAATCGGAACCTCTTCCGAAATAGTGGAATACTAACTAAAGTTGACGCTCTTCCAAATCCATTTTCATAAATATCGTACAAAGATTCAACACCCTCCAAGATAGCGGGATCACTAATTCCTAAAGTTGACACTCTTCCAAACCCACTTTAAACTATAGTATCATTCATACTCCAAAAGATATAAGTGAAGTTCCTGGAGCATTTTACCATTAATATAGACTAGCCAACATACAAGCTCAAAATATATAAGTGAAGCGTACGAAGCATTCTATAAAACCATACTCAAACGATTTAAGTGAAGCACAAAGAGCAATTCTATAAGATCATACTTAAAAGATATAGGTGAAGCACATGAATCATTCTATAAATCAATGAAGAGGTATCTCATACTAGCATGAATCTTAAAGGAAAATGCAAACACAAAAGACACAAGTCATGTGAACAAAAGAAAAACCAAGGTATACCGATATTTGTCGAAGAAGAAAGATGGGATGCCAACCGGGGCATCCCCAAGCTTAGATGCTTGAGTATCCTTTGAAATGTTTACTTGGGGTGACTTGGGCATCCCCAAGCTTAAACTCTTGTCTCTCGTTATTCTTCTCACATCGGTAACTCCTCGTTCTTCAAACACTTCATTCACAAAAACTTTGTGAGATCCGTTAGTGTAATAAAGAAAACTACCACTTTAAGGTACTGTAATTAACTCATTCTTTGTTTATATTGGTGTTAAACCTACTGTATTCCAACTTCTGTATGGTTCATACCCCCCGATACTAGCCATAGATGCATCAAAATAAGCAAACAACACACGAAAAACAGAATCTGTTAAGAACAGGAAAGTCTGTAGTAATCTGGAAGTTCAGTAAACTTCTGTATCTCCAAAAATTATGAAATAAATTTTAAAATTTGAAAAATTTGTACAGAAGTAATTTTCAAAAAGTTTCAGACCCATTTGACTTTCCAGTAGAAAATGTAAATTCATGCACTATAGCCAAAGTTTCTGTTCTTGTTCTGCACATAGTAAGCAAGCAATCTTATCATACTAAAACCCAAGCTTGGCACATTATTTTTATAATACAATGGTTATATACAAGGGGATAATTATTTATAGAGAAACTTCCATGAAAAATTCTACGTTGTTTCCGTGAGCATGAACACAAGTGCTCAAGGTCGATCCTCACTTCTTCAATGCATAACTTTCCAATCACTTCTCTTTTTGAAAAACTTTTTAGGCATGAGAGGCAAGAAATTCTTTTTTGGTATTTTCATTTTTTAAATTTTTTTTGTATGTTTCACCCACAACTAAACAGGAACAAAAAGGGAAAAACAAAATCTACTAAGTAAAGAAAGCAAACAAGCACACACGAGAATATCAACCCCACACTATTGATCCTCGGCAACGGCGCCAGAAAAGAGCTTGATAATCCCCAAGTGCAGGGAATCATCATAGCAATTCCCAAAGGTGGAAGTAATAAGTATGGAGTGTCGAACCCACAAGGAGCTAAAGGTAAGATCGATATTCTCTCAAGCCGTATCTGCCACTGATATGACTCTACGTGCACCGAACGTTTGCTTCCAACTAGAAACAAGAAATAAAACTGTGGTGTGGGTATAAAGAGGATAACTTTGTATGACATCGGAGAGCTAAAACATAAAAGTAGGTGCTGTTATCATAAAGTTAGAATATATTACTAAATAATATAAATAGCAAGTGTGGAATAATGGTGGATCGGTGTGCGGAATTGTCCTAAGCAATTGTTAACAAGATCGATAGTCGTCATTGCAATTTCATATGAGGGAGAGGCATAAACTAGCATACTGTTCCCACTTGGATCATATGCTCTTATGATTGGAAACTCTAGCAAGCATCCGCAAATACTAAAAGATTCATTAAGGCAAAACCCAACCATAGCATTAAAGCATCAAGTCCCCTTTTATCCCATACGCAACAACCCCCTTACTCGTGTTTAAGCTTTTGTCACTCTAGCAACCCACTATAAGCGAATCATGAACGTATTGCAATACCCTACAGTGGGAATCCCTCACGCTTGCGCGACACGGAGGGCACCATAGGACAGCACCAAAATAAAACATACAACTCGTACCAATCTAGATCATCAATCAACTCAAGGACAAAAGATATCTACTCAAAACATCATAAGATGGCAACACATCATTGGATCATAATATGTAGCACAAAGCACCATGTTCAAGTAGGGATTATAGCGGGGTGCGGGAGAGTCGACCGTGTAAAAGAGATGAGGATGGTGATGATGATGGTGATGTTGATGAAGACGATCACCGCGGCGATGATTCCCCTCCTGATGGCACTCCGGTGCCACCAAGAGAGAGGAGGAGAGGTTCTCCCCCTTGTGCTTCCTCCTCCATGGATTTCCCACTCTGGTCCTTGGCCTTCATGGTGATGATGGCCCCTCCGAGATCCTCCTCCATGGCCTCCGGTGATGATGGCCCCCTCCGGCAGGGTGCCGAAGAGGGCCTAGATTGATTTCTCGTGGCTAGAGAGGCTTGAGGCGGTGGAACTTCCGATCTAGGTTAATTCTCGAAAGTTTCAGTATTTATAGGAATTATTAGCGTTGGTTTCACATCAGGGGGATCTCCGGGCCGTCCATGAGACAGGGGGGCGCCCCCCCTAGGGGCGCGCCCTCCTATCTCGTGGGCACCCCGGAGCTCTTCTGACCCAACTCCGATGCTCCGTGGTCTTCTTTTGGTCCATCAAAAATCCTCAAAAATTGGCACGTCATTTGGACTCCGTTTGGTATCCCTTTTCTGTAAAACAAAAAAACAAGGAGAAAACAGAAACTGGCACTGGGCTTTAGGTCAATAGGTTAGTCCCAAAAATCATATAAAATGATATATAAATGCATATAAAACACCATAAATGGGTAATATAATAGCATGAATACTTCATAAATTATAGATACGTTGGAGACGTATCAGTGCAGTTTGGTTATTCTGTTTCCCACCCACATCCCCCTAAGATAGATAATGGGGCAAGTCCATACTAGGAAGATGTGTCAGTACAACTATGCCCCTCGGTGCGGTGTGGTTATTCTGTATCCCACCCACACCCCTCTAAGATAGATAATGTCGCACGTCATGTTACGGACTCGCCTCCGCATGCGAAGCTGCAGCACGCCGCATCGTCGCCTGCTACGGCTCATTCCTGGGTTGGCCTCGCCGGGATGGGGGAGGGGGGGTCCCGACCGCCCCTCCCCCCCGGCTCGGCCTCGCACTTATGCGGCAGTGTGCTCGTTTGACACGCACAGTGCGGTTATTCTGTTTCCCACCTCCACGCACCCCC
>NC_041381.1:429635631-429638988 GCF_002162155.2 Triticum dicoccoides
CGTGGCACGCCGCGTCATAGCCTGCTACGGCTCGTTCCTGGCTCGGCCTCGCCGGGATGGGGGAGGGGGGTCCCGACCCCCTTCCCCCAGCTCAGCCCCGCGCTAACGCGCTAGTGCGCTTGTTTGACAGACGTAGTGCAGTTATTCTGTTTCCCACCCCCACGCACCCACACCCCCCTAAGATAGATAATAGGGAAAGTCCATACAAGGAAGATGTGTCAGTACAACTGTCGGTGTCAAAACCGGCGGATCTCAGGTAGGGGGTCCCGAGATGTGCGTCTAAGGCTAATGGTAACAGGAGAATGGGGACACAATGTTTACCCAGGTTCGGGCCCTCTCGATGGAGGTAATACCCTACTTCCTGCTTGATTGATCTTGATGATATGAGTATTACAAGAGTTGATCTACCACGAGATCATAGAGGCTAAGCCCTAGAAGCTAGCCTATGGTATGATTGTTGTTGTGTTCTATGGACTAAACCCTCCGATTTATATAGACACCGGAGGGGGCTAGGGTTACACAGAGTCGGTTTATAGAGAAGGAGATCTACATCCGAATCGCCAAGCTTGCCTTCCACGCCAAGGAGAGTCCCATCCGAACACGGGACGAAGTCTTTAATCTTGTATCTTCATAGTCCAACAGTCCGGCCAAAGTATATAGTCCGGCTGTTCGGATACCCCCTTATCCAGGACTCCCTCAGTAGCCCCTGAACCAGGCTGCAATGATGATGAGTCCGGCGTGTAGATTGTCTTCGGCATTGCGAGGCGGGTTCCATCTCCGAATACTTTAATATAAATTCCGAACACAAGGACCGTGTCCGGTTCTGCAAGATAAATTCCATATACCACCGTAAAGAGAACAATAATCCACGAATCTAATCTGCTGACAACTATTTGAGACGTGACATCACGCCACGGTCTAGTTTTTTATTCGAACCGTTTTTTATAACCAGCTACCGCACACATTACGAGGCGGTTCCTGTGACACGTCTTGTCAAAGCAGAGATCGTGTCCCTCTTATCGTGGGATCCTCATCAATACGGGTATGGGTAATCCAACCGTGCCTGTTTGCATGACTCCGTGTTGCTAGGCAAGTCCCGAACGGTTATGCCGGGGACGCTTGGTATTCTTCCCCCTTTATAGAGGGGTCGAGGCCTATCCCTTTACCTCCACGCTTGCACTTTTCTGCACTTCAAGTTGCAACACCCAAAGCTCAAGCTCAAGCACCTCGGATCTTTGATCATGTCCGGATCCGACCATCAAGGCCGGTGGATAGCCTCCTCTGTCACAGAGGAGGATATCACGAAGCTCAGGGAGGCCAGGTATTTGACTGCCGATGTTAAGCACATGCTCCCTGCCCCTGGACAGGTTATCCCTACTCCCGAGCCCAACGAGAGCGTCGTATTTGTCTCTCACTTCCTCCGGGGCTTGGGCTTGACTCTTTATCCCTTCATTAGAGGGCTCATGTTCTATTATGGGCTAGATTTTCACGATCTAGCTCCAGACTCCATTCTTCACATCTCGTCGTTTATCGTTGTCTGCGAAGCCTTCCTCCATGTCACCCCACAGTTTGGCCTATGGCTCAAGACTTTCAATGTGAAGCCGAAGGTGATCGAGGGGTGGCACGCAGAGTGCAAGGGCGCCGCAATAAGCATAAATGCCAATGCCCCGTGGCCCGAAGGCTCCTTCCCAGAGGTACCCGATCTATGGCAACGGAGGTGGTTCTATGTCACAGCTCCTCGAGGCTCAAAGTGGGCAGCCGCCCCCGCCTTCCGCTCGGGCCCTCTACCTCAAATGGCGTCGTGGGTCAACGCGGGACTGAACTGGGGGCCTGCAAATGATGTTCCGACGTTGGAGAGCCGCATTCGAGAGCTTCTCGAGAGGGACAATAGTCTTGTCAAAATAATCCAGGTAATGCTAGTTCGGCGGGCCCTGCCATGTAAACATCGACCTCTCTGGATGTCGAGTTCAATCCAGAAGGTCCGCGAACCATTCAGCACTTCTTTAGCACGACACCTGAAGGAATGTATAAGTTGTTCTTTGGACCACGAATAAAGTATCCGGACACCACCGAGGATGTGGGCCTGAGCTGCAACTGCCCAGATACCCAAGTGGGTAACCCTATGACCGAACACCTCGTTTATATTTGTCATAACATTGTTCTGAAAAACTGTCCGCGACCAGGATTGGCTCAGTAAGGCGGAAAAAATCAGGTGTCCGGCCCCGCTTCCTGAAGGCTCGCCCGGTCCGGCAATAGCCAGGATGCTTAAACGAGTGATAAGTCAAGTGCCATCGGAGAAAGGTGAAGGGAAGAGTGGAGAAGCCAAGAGTGAGCCTCACACACTGTGCATCCGAACAGGAGGAATTAATGTCTCCATGGAGGAGGAGAATCGGGGAGGTAAATCTGAGGTTCCTCCCCCCGCGGGAAGAAGAGGGCCGCTTCCGAAGACTTGGAAACGGGGGCACCTAACAAGGGAAGAAAACTTCACCAAAGGGCCCTACCCCGAAGGGCGCTCCTACCACACCGTGCCCGCTAACGGGCCAGCCCTCCACCGAGTTGTAAGTTTAATAAACAATAAGCTTATCGCTCTTTCCTCTGAGAGCAATAACTAGGACCTATTTTTTGCAGTCTGGCTAGCAGTTCATCTCAACGGGGTTCGTCGTCGGGGGATCTTCTTCCGGAGATGATTGTAACGCCCCGGATCCGATGCGCCAGGTGTCTGCCAGTTATTCGCCGTCGTTGCCATGTCATTTGCTTGCATGTTGCATTTTATCTTGTCATCATGTGCATTGCATTCCATCGCATTCGTGTTCGTCTCATGCATCCGAGCCTTTTCCCCGTTGTCCGTTTCACAATCCGGCACTCCTATGCCCTCCGGCGTTCCCCTTTTGTCTCTCGTTGTGAGCGGGTGTTAAACATTCACGGAATGGACCGAGTCTTGCCAAGCGGCCTTGGTATAGCACCAGTAGACCGCCTGTCCAGTTTCGTGCCATTTGGAGGCCGTTTGGTACTCCAACGGTTAACCGCGTAGCCCGAAGCCCCTCTATCTTTGCAGCCCAACACCTCTTCCCACAACCCACCAAACCCAGCAAACTCCCCTCCTTGCTCTCGGTCGTTCGATCACGATCGCGTGGCCGAAAACCGCTCCTCATTTGGACTCTCCTAGCTCCCAGAATCTATATATATGCCCCTCCCCCGAAATTTCCGCAGATCAAACCCTAGCCTCGCTCTCTCTCCGCCACCGGACACGTCCGCCCGCCGACGGACATGTCCGCCCGCGCCCGCAGCCAATCCGTCCCAGCCACGTGGCGCGCCGCCGCCTCCCTCCATCGCGGCCCGCTCCAGCCCACGGCCAGC
>NC_041381.1:429639509-429646525 GCF_002162155.2 Triticum dicoccoides
CTCCTCGCCGCCCTCCGGCGTCCTCTGCCAGCGCCGTGCCGCCGCCCCTCGGCCCCCTGCTCGCCCGCGCCCCGAGGCGCCCCCGAGCCCCCGCGCCCTCCGGTGGCCGCTGCCACTCCTCTCGGCCGGCTCCGCCCAGCCCGCCGCCACACCGGATTCGGCCGGGCCAGCTCCTCTCCGCCCCGCCGGCCGCCTCCCCGTCCTCTGCTCCGGCGAGCTCCAACGAACCTCGTTTTCCGTGCAAAGGTTGACCTCCAGATTTCTCTAAGTCCCGAAGTTATTGTGCATAATCATGCCTTGTTCATCGCATCATATCTCTGCATCCGTAGCACCGTTTCATGCGTGTAATATGTCAAATTGTTCATCTCGACGAGTACTTCATTTCGTTCTATTGCACCATATTCATTTGAGGTCATCTTGATGCCTGAATCATCGTTGCAAGAGTGCTTCATAATGTTTTCTGCTGTCTGTTATTAGAACTAGCTCTTTTGTCATTTTTGCCATGATTGATGTGTGCATCCTATGAGGTTGATGTCTACACGTGTTTTGATCTATGCCATGGCTTCTTTAAAGTGGTGTATGCGATGTATTTTTGTGATCTCTGTGGTGACTAGCACAAGCATGCAAACTAGGCATCGTGATGTTGCTGATTTTAGTCCCTGTTCTGCTGTTATTTTGATGCCATGTAAACATGATGCTACAGAGAGATCCATGCATGTTTTGAGATACTTCAGTAAGGATGTTTTGAACATATGCTTATGCTCTAGCCATTCATGCCCCTGGTTGCAATTATGGAGTAGTCTAGCATGTCATTTTCGTGCTCTACTTTTGCTTCAAAATGTTTCCTGGCAGATTGTTTACATGTTATTCAATTTTGCCAAGGTTGTTGTAGTTGATCCTTGCATGCTATGAACTTGTTCTTGCCTTGGATAGCTTCATAAACATGTCTTCTTGCTGATGCTATGCTTATCTTGTCATGCAATGACTTGTGATGAGTGAATCGAGCTTGTTAAGTAGTGTACTTGATGTTACTGTTTTGCTAGGCTGAATCTGTTATTTCGTGATGCTATGTAAACCTGCCGCTACTAGTCATTCTATGCATAATCTGGAGATGTTCACTAAATATGTTTTGTTCTACATGTTATGGTCTATCCATCTATGCCACTGGTTGCAATTATGGCTTGCTGTAGATTGTTTTAATCTTGCTCCAAAGTTGCTTGATAATGTTGCTGTCAGCCTGTTAACATTAAGTTCAGTTGTTGCCATGATTGTTGTTAGTGATCCATGCACCCTATGAACTTGCTCTTGCCATGCTTAGATTCATAAAAATGTCTTCTTACTGTTGGTTTCCTTGCCATGCCATGTATTGCTCTGTGGTGAGTTGTACAAGCTCACCAATATGCCTTCTTATTGTTGCTCCTGCCATGTTTGAATCTGTAATATAACTTGCCATGTTTACATGGGTGCCATCATATTTTCTGCTCATTTTTGTCTCATGGTCAGTAAGGGACTTTTGTTCTATGCATTTAGTAGGTTCATGCCATGCCTTTGTTTGCCATGATAAGTTCTTTTAACATGTTGTTTGATAGCTCTAAACATTGCAACCTGATGTTATTTCTGCAAAGTCTGAAACTGATATTATTTGCAATCTTGCCATGTGTGTTTGAGCATGTTCTAGTGATTTCTGGAGTTAGCTTAGTGTTCATGTTTTGTAATGCTTTACCTGTACATCATGATCATGCCTTTTGTTTTCTTGTTGAGGTGCTGTAGCATGTTGTTTTGATGCTTGCAAGATGCCTAGTTGCTGTTTTGGACAGATTGTTGCTATAACTTGTTTCATGTGTGTGTTGAACCGTTGCTCCGTTTTGAGTGTGCTCTATATGAAACTTGCTTGATTTTGCATATAGTTTCATATTATCATGTTGCATCCATGTTTTGAGGTGTTTTCTTGATATTTGGGTGCATTTTGCATCAATGCCATGTTTAAATTGTTTTGCTCATATCTTCTAGGCCGTAGCTCCGAACTAAATGAGCTTTATATGTAACTTGACTAGAATCTCGTGTAGATCATCTTGGTGCATTTTAACTTGCTGTTTAACAACTTGAACATAAGGTTTATTCAGATCTGGACCAATTTCGAAATATGCATGTGAGGATTTGCCGGAATTGTTATTTGTAACTTCCGACCTCATTTAAACTTGCCTAGATATGTAGTTTCATTATGTTTCACCTCTTGCCATGTCTAAAAACATTTAATATTGTTGTGTACCTAAACGAGAGCGAACTAAATAACTTGAATGTGGTGTTTCGTCAATATGCAACTCGTTGCATATTGAGCTCCACTTAACTTGTAGTATTGGTTGTTGCACTTTGCCATGCCATGCCTCATTAAACCGGACATGCATCATGCTTGTTTGTGCATCATGTCTTGTCTATGAGTGGTGTGTTTACTATGTTGTGTGCTGCTTTTCGATAGTTCCTGTTTCGTTGCGATCGTGAGGATTCGTTCGTCTATGCTTGGTTCGGCTTCATCCGTTCATCTTCTTCATGGACTCGTTCTTCTTCCTTGGGGGATTTCAGGCAAGATGACCGCTACCCTGGATCTCACTACTGTCATTGCTATGCTAGTTGCTTCGTACTATCGCTATGCTGCGTTACCTATCTTTTGCTCATCAAGCCTCCCATATTGCCATGAACCTCTAACCTTTGACACCTTTCCTATGCAAACCGTTGCTTGGCTATGTTACCGCTTTTGCTCAGCCCCTCTTATAGCGTTGCTAGTTGCAGGTGAAGTTGAAGATTTCTCCATGGTGGACAGGATTTTGGTTGGGATATCACAATATCTCTTATATTATTGATGCATCTATATACTTGGTAAAGGGTGGAAGACTCGGCCTTATGCCTGGTGTTTTGTTCCACTCTTGCCGCCCTAGTTTCCGTCATACCGGTGTTATGTTCCCGGATTTTGCGTTCCTTACGCGGTTGGGTGATTTATGGGACCCCTTGACAGTTCGCTTTGAATAAAACTCCTCCAGCAAGGCCCAACCTTGGTTTTACCATTTGCCTCACCACCACCTATGCCCTTCCCTTGGGCCGGCCAACCCAAGGGTCATCTTTATTTTAGCCCCCCCGAACCAGTGCTTGTCTAAGTGTTGGTCCGAACTGAGCAGCCTGCGGGACCACCTCGGGGAAACACGAAGTCTGGTTTTACTCGTAGCTTGACTTATCCGGTGTTGCCCTGAGAACGAGATATGTGTAGCTCCTATCGGGATTGTCGGCGCATCGGGCGGCTTTGCTGGTCTTGTTTTACCATTGTCGAAATGTCTTGTAAACCGGGATTCCGAGTCTGATCGGGTCTTTCTGGGAGAAGGTATATCCTTCGTTGATTGCGAGAGCTTATCATGGGCTAAGTTGGGACACCCCTGCAGGGTATAATCTTTCGAAAGCCGTGCCTGCGGTTATAGGCAGATGGGAATTTGTTAATGTCCGATTGTAGATTACTTGACACCAGATCCGAATTAAAACGCATCAACCGTGTGTGTAGCCGTGATGGTCTCTTTTCGGCGGAGTCCGGGAAGTGAACACGGTTTCTGTGTTATGTTTACCGTAAGTAGGAGTTCAGGATCACTTCTTGATCATTTCTAGTTTCACGACCGTTCCGCTTGCTCTCTTCTCGCTCTTATTTGCGTATGTTAGCCACCATATATGCTTAGTCGCTGCTGCAGCCTCACCACTTTACCCCTTCCTTTCCCTTTAAGCTTTGCTAGTCTTGATACCCATGGTAATGGGATTGCTGAGTCCTCGTGGCTCACAGATTACTACAACAACAGTTGCAGGTACAGGTTTACGCGATGATCATGATGCGAGAGCGATGCTTGCTTGCGTTGAGTTCTTCTTCTGCTTCTTCTTCGATCAGGGATAGGTTCCAGGTCGGCAGCCTGTGCTAGCAGGGTGGATGTCGTTTAAGTTTCTGTTTGTGTTTCATCCGTAGTCGGATGATGCTCTTGTATGATGAATTGATGTTGTATTCGTGTGGCATTGTATGCCTCTTGTATGTATCCCTATCTATTATGTAATGTTGATGTAATGATATCCACCTTGCAAAAGCGTTTCAATATGCGGGTCTATCCTTGGTGGGACCTTCGAGTTCCTTTTGGATAGGGTCGCATATTGGGCGTGACAAGTTGGTATCAGAGCCTCGACCGACACTAGGAGCCCCCTTGATTGATCGTGTAGTCTGGTCGATGTTGAGTCTAGAAGAAAACTATTTTCAGAGTCTAGTTATATTGGAGAGTAGAAATTCTTTTTACTCCTCAACCCCTTTGTCGCTCTGGTCAGGAATCTTGACGTAGGTGTTTTGAATTACTCCTCTTCCCTTTTTCAAACTTTCTTTAGGATCACGCAGTTGGTTTTCCGATCGTTGGTTCTCAGCTCTTTTCATCCGGTGCATTTCTCGTCAAGTCGACTCGAGCCTCTTCATCTTTGAGTTCAATCCTCAGTTGTTTTCTTTCCCACCCGCCCACCCTTCTTCTTCTTGGAATCGGAGTCCCTAATCGAGTATCCTTTCTACTCGTGTGAAGCCTTTGCTTTCTTTCCTCAATGATTTCAACCAGTGTTTTTTCTCTTCAAGATATTCGTCGATTTCCCCTTCCAAGTTGCCTTTGTTTTCCCGCCCTCCCGCCCTCTTCTTCCTGGAGCTTGAATCTCTTTCGAGCATCAATTTTCTTCCCGGAGCCTCTTCATTCTTCCCTCAATTATTTCAACCGGTGAATTCTCGTCTCGGTGGACATTCTTCATCTCTTTTCTTCTCCGGTGGATACAATTCAAGTTTTTCGGCTTGATCACATTCTTTTCTAGGATCTAGTGTTCTCCTTGCTCGTTCGTCTCTCTCCAGTTTATCATTCCGGAGTTCGGAAGACATCTCAGGAGATTCGTCAGTGTTCCAATTAATTCGAGGTTGTCACCTCATTCAAATATTTCAATTGTTCCGGTGCATCATCTATCTTTTCAACAATCTTTTCCAACGGTGTTTTTCTCCTCAGTGGGCCCTAACCCACAGGTCTTTTTCCAAGATCTTACCTGACTCTTCTGATTTCCCCGGAGTTATTCTCAATTCTTTTCAAGTGTGACGTAAGAATGGATTTCATCAGTCAGATGCCTTTCCAAGATCAATTTCTAATCATTTCATTGTTGGCTCAACCTCTTCGCTTGTCATTCTCCCGGAGTATCTCAGTAATTTTGGTGGTGTTTCTCATCATCATTTGAAGACCGAAGAAGAGTTTTTCCTCTAAATCTTGCCCGTTCTGCCGAAGATTCGTGGTTCTAGCTTCATATCATCCTCTCGAATTATTCTAATCGTCAGATATTCTTTTCTTACCCATCCGGAGTATGTCAAAAGTTGTTTTCGCATTTATTTTTACCGGAGGCCATCATTCCAGTTATCATTCTCTATTTATCCCGGTGCTTCGTTCAACTTTCTTTAATCAGCTCATGATCTCTTTGTTCTTTTGCATCTAAATCCCATTCTAGCTTATTGGTTTCTTCTAGTTCTTCCCGGTGATTCATCCTCTTTCGTCAGTCATTTCCGAATTCTAACGGTGGTTCGTTCAAGATTCTTTTTCTTTGGTTATCATTTCAATCCATTCGTTCTTTCAATCCTTCCGGTGGTTCATGAAGACTTTCTCAAGTTTTGTGCTATGTTTCCCCTAAATCCTTTTTCAACGAGAATAAGTAGTATGCAAAATCTATTGCTTGTCATCAATTTAATTTGATAAAGGTTAAGCATACAATAAATCTTATGCTTATTTCCTCAAAGTGAGTAATCCCTTTTCTTCAGAGTTTGTTCGTGAGGAATAAATTCTAGTTCCAGGTGCTTTCATCTTTTCTTTTCCGGAGTTCAAATTTTCTCAGCCATTTCGTCGGAACCTCCATCTAAATCATCCCAAGATTTAATCTTATTCTTTCATCATTCATTGTATCTCGTCATCCTTTTGTTTACCGGAGTTCTTCATGGTGGTTCTTCATGATTTAATTCATTCTTCAAGAGTTAATCAAGTATCTTCCCATCCTCTCAAGCTCATGCTCTTTTCTTTCCATGTTTCAGCCGGAGTGCTGCTTAAATCCTTTCAGTCTTATTCGTTTCTTATCTCGTTCTAACCGGAGTGCTGTCATAGTCTATCTGATTCCATGAGCTTTCGATTCTCGTCATTCTCGTCGTTCCTCTCTTCTTCTCGAGTGCTCTCGATTCTTTGCTTCTTCTCTTGAGTTCTCGTTTCACCTCATCCATTTTCCCTTCCGTCTCGGCCTAAGATCTCGGGACGAGATCTCTTGTTAGTGGAGGAGTGTTGTAACGCCCCGGATCTGATGCGTCAGGTGTCTGCCAGTTATTCGCCGTCGTTGCCATGTCATTTGCTTGCATGTTGCATTTTATCTTGTCATCATGTGCATTGCATTGCATCGCATTCGTGTTCGTCTCATGCATCCGAGCCTTTTCCCCATTGTCCGTTTCGCAATCCGGCACTCCTATTCCCTCCGGCGTTCCCCTTTTGTCTCTCGTTGTGAGCGGGTGTTAAACGTTCTCAGAATGGACCGAGTCTTGCCAAGCGGCCTTGGTATAGCACCGGTAGACCATGTGTCCAGTTTCGTGCCATTTGGAGGTCGTTTGGTACTCCAACGGTTAACCGCGTAGCCCGAAGCCCCTCTCTCTTTGCAACCCAACACCTCTTCCCACAGTCCACCAAACCCAGCAAACTCCCCTCCTTGCTCTCGGTCGTTCGATCACGATCGCGTGGCCGAAAACCGCTCCTCATTTGGACTCTCCTAGCTCCCAGAATATATATATATGCCCCTCCCCAAAAATTTCCGCAGATCAAACCCTAGCCTCGCTCTCTCTCCGCCGCCGAACACGTCCGCCCGCCGACGGACATGTCCGCCCGCGCCCGCAGCCAATCCGTCCCTGCCACGTGGCGCGCCGCCGCCTCCCTCCGCCGCGGCCCGCTCCAGCCCACGGCCGGCCC
>NC_041381.1:429646911-429657548 GCF_002162155.2 Triticum dicoccoides
CCCCCGCGCCCTCCGGTGTCCGCCGCGCCCTCCGGTGGCCGCTGCCACTCCTCTCGACCGGCTCCGCCCAGCCCGCCGCCGCCCTCCGCCGCCGCCGCGCTGGATCCGGCCGGATCCGGCCAGGGCAGCTCCTCTCCGCCCCGCCAGCCACCTCCCCGTCCTCTGCTCCGGCGAGCTCCAACAAACCTCGTTTTCCGTGCGAAGGTTGACCTCCAGATTTCTCTAAGTCCCGAAGTTATTGTGCATAATCATGCCTTGTTCATCGCATCATATCTCTGCATCCGTAGCTCCGTTTCGTGCGTGTAATATGTCGAATTGTTCGCCTCGACGAGCACTTCATTTCATTCCATTGCACCATATTCATTTGAGGTCATCTTGATGCCTGAATCATCGTTGCAAATGTGCTTCATAATGTTTTCTGCTGTCTGTTATTAGAACTAGCTCTTT
Source organism: Triticum dicoccoides (assembly GCF_002162155.2). NCBI lineage: Eukaryota > Viridiplantae > Streptophyta > Magnoliopsida > Poales > Poaceae > Triticum > Triticum dicoccoides. The sequence continues at coordinate 429,647,359 of NC_041381.1, forward strand.
TCTCATTTTTGCCATGATTGATGTGTGCATCCTATGAGGTTGATGTCTACATGTGTTTTGATCTATGCCATGTCTTCTTTACAGTGGTGTATGCCATGTATTTTTTTGATCTCTGTGGTGACTAGCACAAGCATGCAAACTAGGCATCCTGATGTTGCTGATTTTAGTCACTGTTCTGCTGTTATTTTGATGCCATGTAAACATGATGCTACAGAGACATCCATGCATGTTTTGAGATACTTCAGTAAGGATGTTTTGAACATATGGTTATGCTCTAGCCATTCATGCCCCTGGTTGCAATTATGGAGTAGTCTAGCATGTCATTTTTGTGCTCTACTTTTGCTTCAAAATGTTTCCTGGCAGATTGTTTACATGTTATTCAATTTTGCCAAGGTTGTTGTAGTTGATCCTTGCATGCTATGAACTTGTTCTTGCCTTGGATAGCTTCATAAACATGTCTTCTTGATGATGCTATGCTTATCTTGTCACGCAATGACTTGTGGTGAGTGAATCGAGCTTGTTAAGTAGTGTACTTGCTGTTACTATTTTGCTAGGCTGAATCTGTTATTTCGTGATGCTATGTAAACCTGCTGCTACTAGTAATTCTATGCATAATATGGAGATGTTCACTAAATATGTTTTGTTCTAAATGTTATGCTCTATCCATCCATGCCACTGGTTGAAATTATAGCTTGCTGTAGATTGTTTTAATCTTGCTCCAAAGTTGCTTGATAATGTTGTTGTCAGCCTGTTCACATTAAGTTCAGTTGTTGCCATGATTGTTGTTAGTGATCCATGCACCCTATGAACTTGATCTTGCCATGCTTAGATTCATAAACATGTCTTCTTACTGTTGGTTTTCTTGCCATGCCATGTATTGCTCTGTGGTGAGCTGTAAAAGCTCACCAACATGCGTTCTTATTGTTGCTCCTGCCATGTTTGAATCTGTAATATAACTTGCCATGTTTACATGGGTGCCATCATATTTTCTGCTCCTTTTTGGCTTATGGTCAGTAAGGGACTTTTGTTCTATGCATTTAGTAGGTTCATGCCATGCCTTTGTTTGCCATGATAAGTTCCTTTAACATGTTGTTTGATAGCTCTAAACATTGTAACCTGATGTTATTTCTGCAAAGTCCGAAACTGATATTATTTGCAATCTTGCCATGTGTGTTTGAGCATGTTCTAGTGATTTCTGGAGTTAGCTCAGTGTTCATTTCTTGTAATGCTTTACCTATACATCATGTTCATGCCTTTTGTTTTCTTGTTGAGGTGCTGTAGCATGTTGTTTTGATGCTTGCAAGATGCCTAGTTGCTGTTTTGGACAGATTGTTGCTATAACTTGTTTCATGTGTGTGTTGAACTGTCGCTCCGTTTTGAGTGTGCTCTATATGAAACTTGCTTGATTTTGCATATAGTTTCATATTACCATGTTGCATCCATGTTTTGAGGTGTTTGCTTGATGTTTGGGTGCATTTTGCATCAATGCCATGTTTAACTTGTTTTGCTCATATCTTCTAGGTCGTAGCTCCAAACTAAATGAACTTTATATGTAACTTGACTAGAATCTCATGTAGATCATCTTGGTGCATTTTAACTTGCTGTTTAACAACTTGAACATAAGGTTTATTCAGATCTGGACCAATTTCGAAATATGCATGTGAGGATTTGCCGGAATTGTTATTTGTAACTTCCGACCTCATTTAAACTTGCCTAGATATGTAGTTTCATTATGTTTCACCTCTTTCCATGTTTAACAACATTTAATATTGTTGCGTACCTAAACGAGAGCGAACTAAATAACTTGAATGTGGTGTTCCGTTAATATGCAACTCGTTGCATATTGAGCTCCACTTAACTTGTAGTATTGGTTGTTGCACTTTGCCATGACATGCCTCATTAAACCGGACATGTATCATGCTTGTTTGTGCATCATGTCTTGTCTATGAGTGGTGTGTTTACTATGTTGTGTGCTGCTTTTCGATAGTTCCTGTTTTGTTGCGATCGTGAGGATTCGTTCATCTATGCTTGGTTCGGCTTCATCCGTTCATCTTCTTCATGGACTCGTTCTTCTTCCTTGCGGGATTTCAGGCAAGATGACCGCTACCCTGGATCTCACTACTATCATTGCTATGCTAGTTGCTTCATTCTATCGCTATGCTGCATTACCTATCTTTTGCTCATCAAGCCTCCCATATTGCCATGAACCTCTAACCTTTGACACCTTTCCTATGCAAACCATTGCTTGGCTATGTTACCGCTTTTGCTCAGCCCCTCTTATAGCGTTGCTAGTTGTAGGTGAAGTTGAAGATTTCTCCATGGTGGACAGGATTTTGGTTGGGATATCACAATATCTCTTATATTATTAATGCATCTATATACTTGGTAAAGGGTGGAAGACTCGGCCTTATGCCTGGTGTTTTGTTCCACTCTTGCCGCCCTAGTTTCCGTCATCCTTGTGTTATGTTCCCGGATTTTGTGTTCCTTACGCGGTTGGGTGATTTATGGGACCCCCTTGACAGTTCGCTTTGAATAAAACTCCTCCAGCAAGGCCCAACCTTGGTTTTACCATTTGCCTCACCACCACCTATACCCTTCCCTTGGGTCGGCCAACCCAAGGGTCATCTTTATTTTAGCCCCCCCGGGCCAGTGCTTGTCTAAGTGTTGGTCCAAACTGAGCAGCCTGCGGGGCCACCTCGGGGAAACTCGAAGTCTGGTTTTACTCGTAGCTTGACTTATCCGGTGTTGCCCTGAGAACGAGATATGTGCAGCTCCTATCGGGATTGTCGGCGCATCGGGCAACTTTGCTGGTCTTGTTTTACCATTGTCGAAATGTCTTGTAAACCGGGATTCCGAGTCTGATCGGGTCTTTCTGTGAGAAGGTATATCCTTCGTTGATCGCGAGAGCTTATCATGGGCTAAGTTGGGACACCCCTGCAGGGTATAATCTTTCGAAAGCCGTGCCTGCGGTTATAGGCAGATGGGAATTTGTTAATGTCTGGTTGTAGATTACTTGACACCAGATCCGAATTAAAACGCATCAACCGTGTGTGTAGCCATGATGGTCTCTTTTCGGCGGAGTCCGGGAAGTGAACACGATTTCTGTGTTATGTTTGCCGTAAGTAGGAGTTCAGGATCACTTCTTGATCATTGCTAGTTTCACGACCGTTCCACTTGCTCTCTTCTCGCTCTTATTTGCGTATGTTAGCCACCATATATGCTTAGTCGCTGCTGCAGCCTCACCACTTTACCCCTTCCTTTCCCTTTAAGCTTTGCTAGTCTTGATACCCATAGTAATGGGATTGCTGAGTCCTCGTGGCTCACAGATTACTACAACAACAGTTGCAGGTACAGGTTTACACGATGATCATGACGCGAGAGCGATGCTTGCTTGCGTTGAGTTCTTCTTCTGCTTCTTCTTCAATCAGGGATAGGTTCCAGGTCGGCAGCCTGGGCTAGCAGGGTGGATGTCGTTTGAGTTTCCGTTTGTGTTTCATCCATAGTCGGATGATGCTCTTGTATGATGAATTGATGTTGTATTCGTGTGGCATTGTATGCCTCTTGTATGTATCCCTATCTATTATGCAATGTTGATGTAATGATATCCACCTTGCAAAAGCGTTTCAATATGCGGGTCTATCCTTGGTGGGACCTTCGAGTTCCTTTTGGATAGGGTTGCATATTGGGCGTGACAATGATGGAGAGTGAAACCCCACCTATCTCTCCGCCCTATGGGGCAGGCGACCCTGAGGTGTCATCACGGAGGAGTCCAGATCCACTGAGGCCAGAAGCTAATACTTCGGCCGCCCCAAGCCCAGCGTGTTTGGCTCCTGTGGGGGACAATGAAAAGGGACCGGGTGAGTCCGGTGTCCGGCCAAACATACTGACGGGCCTCCTGGAGTCAGCTGCTCTCTCGGAGGATCACCATACACTAATGGGTACGGTGTTGGAGAAAATTTCCTCCGCCACAAGCGGGTTAAATGAAGCTTTTAGGAGCTTGCTAAAAGTTTTGAGGTAAGTAACGAAATACACAGTTTTTTGGTTGCACCGCACGCGATAGATGTGCTCTGTATAGATAGTAGCCCATGAGACTGTGGTTGCCAGCCCATGGCGGCAAACAAAGGATCACACTCCCAGGTAATCATCACACTTGTATTGATGTGCAGGTTGCTAAGGGTCCGGCGATAGACCAGACCGCTGAATGCGCCGAATTGAGGCGTCAGATTGACGTGGTGGATGCCGACATCACGCTTGTGAACAAGCGATTCAAGGAGTCGCAGAGTATGTGCTCTTATATTCTCATTTGTTGTAGGAAATTATAAGAAGGTTGTAATATTAATATGATGTGATATGGCTGCAGGCGGAGCTACTGCCATTGAGGCCCTGAGGGCGGAACTTGCCCTAGCCAAGGAACAAGCCCGGGTCATCAATGCGGCTGCCCTAAAGGAAGCCGAAGACTTGAAAGCCGAACATGCTACTCATCTCCGGAGCGAAGAAAAGATAGCCGAGATGGCTGTGGAGCTGAGGGACGCCGCCGGCCGGTATGAGCTTCTCGAGAAGGAGAATCAGGCAAAGGCGGCTGACCTGAAGAAGGCGCCGGATTCGGCTAAGGAGATGCGCTCTGATATTAGAGACGCACGGGAGGAACTTCGACAAGCCGGAGAAATCACGGCTGGAAATCCTTATTTGTTGTGGATGAAGTTTTTAGATCCAAAGTATGCTCCGTTGGATAAGCTATGGAGTGCTGCAGATGAGTATGCAGACTTGGTGAAGAGTGTGGCTGATGCGACCAAGTTGTTTAAGGACCATAAAGATAACAAAATGGAAAGGCTGTTCTGGTCGCAATTTAATGCCCCAACATGCTCATTACCCTTGAGTGAGAAGATGGCCGCTATAGCCGAGCTCCATAGGCTGTCCGGCCTTGCAATGAGGTCTGTAATAGACCATCTGTGGCCGAGGGGGCCGAAGCCGGACAATTACTTTGGTTTGGTGCAACAATTATTTGGCGCCAGAGCGCGAATAGATGCCGAGAAGAGGTCGGCGTGCATAGAGGGTGCGCGGATGGCCCTTGCCCGTGTGAAGACATATTGGGCGGATATGGAGGCCACCAGCATTGCAACTCAGGGTCCAGCAGGAAGCCAAGACCCAGTCGAGCACTATTTTGAGCAGGTCATAGAAGGTGCCCGTAGAATAGAGGCTCAGTGCTCGAAGAATGTCATGTTCGAGTGATGAATCCATTAATTGTAAACAATTATGTGTTTAATTATAGAGGCTATTTTTTATACTTTGCCTGAAAGTATTATAATGTCTCCTGTGTGGCGGTTTATGTATGCATATAACGTGTGCATCCGGATACGGTGGGAGTTGAAAAGGTGGGCTACTATGTAGCCCCTGGTACTTCCGTGTGCATCTGGATACGGTGCGCGTACTTGACTAGAAAATCGGTCCTTCATTGATGCGAAGGAATCCTATAGATTCCAATGAGTCCTCGAGTGGTTGACCAGTCTCTTGCTGTATCATGACAGTCAGTTTTCGGCTTTCTCTACTGAGGTGCTCATCCGGAATAACCAGGGCACAATCGCAATAGTTCTCCTTTGGTCGCCTTAGCCGATAGAATGGAACGTAAGGCAGCAAACCCAGGAGCCGGGCGAACCCAACATTTGACCAAAGACATGATTCGGAGCTGATGCATATAAGGCCAAACTCGCGACGCCGAACACTCCCGAAGGTATACGGACTTTATAACATATACTGGGCTGAATAACGCCCTTGACCCTGTAATTCCAGGTACGTGCATTGATCTGTCATGGAGAAAAGCCTATAACGCCAGTGTCCCTTATGGGTGTATGAAATACTCGTGGGATGCCAAGCAACAAAAGAAAGTAAACAAGGTTTACACAGGGGCTTAATCTAAAGAGAAACCTTTGGGCGGGGCCCTGCTGCACGTCTGCGCCTTTGTCTTCGTTGTGCTGTATCCTGGAAGGGTGTCGCACGAGTAGTGTCTGTAAAAACGAAAACTCATAAAGAGGAGTAAGCGTGCGGGAATTTGGTTATTCTCAATGGGTATTAGAAATATGAGATATTGGCCTATTGATAAGCAAGCCGAATTGTGGGCTTTATTATGTGTTGACAGCCCCTGGTACCATTTATGGGGATATATGTTTAGCACCCAGCCAGGGTTTATCCGGGCTGTTGTTAATGGTGGTGCACCGGACTCGTCTAGCCGTGTCTGTGGTCTGAACGACCGATCATGCGTTCTAGTGGGAGAGGCCGCCTAGAGTCTGGCAGCAAGAGATGCCGCATACTGCTCTGTGTTTCCACTAACCGTTATGACGCCACATGGACCGGGCATCTTAAGTTTAAGGCAGGCATAGTTCGGTATTGCGTTAAAGCAAGCAAAGGCCGTTCTTCCGAGTAATGCATGATAATCACTGCTGAAGGGAGCGATGTTGAAGAGTAGTTCCTCGCTTCTGAAGTTGTCGGGAGAACTGAATGTCACTTCGAATACGAGGGAGCCCCAGCAGTGGGCTTCGACGCCTGGAATCACTCCATTGAAGGTGGCGCTATTTTCGATTATTCTGGATGGGTCTATCCCCATCTTGCGGATGGTGTCTTGATATATCAGATTAAGACTACTGTCGCCGTCCATTAGGACTCGAGTGAGATGGTATCCATCAATTATTGGGTCAAGCACCAAGGTAGCCGATCCTCCGTGCCGGATACTGGCCGGGTAGTCCTTGTGATCAAAAGTGATCGGACAGGCCACCCAGGGATTTAGTTTGGGGGCGACGAACTCTGCGTGAGTTGCGTGTACCATGTTTACCGTTTTGACTTCTGGTGGGAATTTTTTCTGGCCCCCCGTGTTCGGCTCGTGAGGCTCATCCTCGTCCTTGCTTGGTGTGTCCCTTCCCTTGCGTTCGGCGTTTAATTTGCCGGCCTACTTGAAGATCCAACATCTCTATGGGTATGATTTGCAGGTTTTTGAGAAGTGCCATGGATTTGGCACAATCTGTCCAGGACTTTATTCAGGCCGGATGGTCCCTCTTTGCTGTCTTTGAATGGCTTCTTTCCTTGACCTTGTCCGGACTATTGTCATTTCGACGTTTGTGCTTAGTGCGCCGTGGCTTCCCATTGCCATCTCGAATTTCGGATGTGTGTAGGTCACCGGTGCCTCTACGGGCCAACCAGCTGTCTTCGCCCGCACAAAAGCGGGTCATGAGGCTTGTTAAGGCTGCCATTGTCCTTGGCTTTTCTTGGCCAAGGTGTCTGGCGAGCCACTCATCTCAGATACTGTGTTTGAAGGCCGCTAAGGCTTCAGCATATGGACAGTCGACAATTTGATTCTTCTTAGTGAGGAATCTGTTCCAAAGCTTGCGGGGTGACTCTCCGAGCTGCTATACTAGGTGACTTAAATCGTCTGCATCCGGAGGTCGGACATAAGTTCCTTGAAAGTTGGCCCCGAAAGCATCCTCAAGTTCTTCCCAACTTCTGATTGAGTTTTCGGGGAGGCTCTTCAGCCAGTGTCGAGCTGGTCCTTTCAACTTGAGGGGAAGGTATTTGATGGCGTGGAGGTCATCCCCACGAGCCATGTGTATGTGAAGGATAAAATCTTCAATCCAGACCCCAGGGTCTGTCGTTCCGTCGTATGCCTCTATATTCACGGGTTTGAATCCTTGTGGAAATTCATGATCCAGCACCTCATCGGTGAAGCACAAGGGGTGCACAGTCCCTCTGTATCTGGCCGTGTCGCGGCATGTTGTCGGCTATTGTTACGCCCGGTGTTGATTCCGGACTGGTATTCGATCAGTATGATCGTTGAGGTGACCATAATCCCGTGTCGGAGCATGTCCTCTAGACCCATAGATGGACCTGGCTGCACCGGCCTTTTTGTCCAGGAGATTATGTAAATCATGTGCGGTATCAGTGGCAGCTCTATCGCGGCCATGAGGTGGTTGGTCCGGCCGAGTGGCCGTATTGTTCTTTGGCGGAAAGGGCGTTGCGGCCTCGTCGTCAACTTTGGGTAGCTCTTTGTATGGCGATCGTTGCCACATTTTCCTTCGGTGTCTAGCACCTTGTTCCATCTTCGGTTGAGCATATCCTGCACGGTTTTAAGCCTTTGCTTCTGCTTCTTCAGGGTCCTCACCGTGGCCAGAAGAATTTTGCAGAGGTTATCTTGCTTCACGCGTGTTTCCGGGATGTTGAACGCATCATCAACCGGACTGTCCTCCCCTCTGTGGGTAGTTTGATGATTTGGGCCCTCGTGATCGCTGTGATCGGGCGTTTGTTTGGCGTGGCCTGGATCTTCTTGCCCTGTTGCTGGGATCGAATTGTTGCCTTTGGAGTCAACCGAAGTGTCGTTCTTCCTCACGCTGTTATCATTATTTTTACTATGACTGGACTTAGAGCGGCGCCCGCGCCGTCGTTTTTGTTTTTGTCCGGGGGGTTTATCCACCATCGTGTCCATCTTGTCACCGTTGTCTTCCTTGGATGTGTCCACCATGTAGATGCCATATGATGAAGTGGCTGTCCAACGCCCCGTGGGCGGTGGTTCCAGATCGTCCCCTGCGTCGACATCCATATCACCGATGTCGTCGGAGTCGAAATCAAGCATGTCTGTTAGGTCATAGACAATGGCTATGAAGTGGATGGTGGGTGGGAGGAGATTTTCTTCGTCATCCGTGCCCCACTCACGCCGGATGTAGTTCGGCCAGGAGTCTTCTGACAGAGAGAGAGACCTTAACGAATTTAACACATCACCAAAGGGGGATTGCTGGAAGATATCCACGCGGTGAATTCCATGACTGGAGCCCAATCAGATTCGATGGGCATAGATGCACGCGGTCCGGGACCTACGACCGAGAACAAGTCCAGGGGTTCGGAGACACAGATTTCCTTAGAAGCGGAGTCTGTGTTCGGGTTCAACGCCGATAGGTGTGCGGCATCCATGGCGGGGTCCATCCACCCGTCCTTGGATGGCACGATCTGCTCTGGACCAAAGTCCGGAGCCATGGTAGGGGCGATATGCCGAATACTGTCTGATGGCAGATCTAAGTCATGCGCGTGGTGATTGCTCGGCTCCTGATGTGGGCTCGAATCCGTCAAAGATTAAGTCTCTGTGGATGTCGGCAATATAGTTTAGGTTCCCGAACCTGGCTTTACGGCCAGGGGCGCAGTTGTCGATCTGCTCTAGATGGCCAAGCGAGTTGGCCCGCAGTGCGAAGCTGCCAAACACAAAAAACTGTCTGGGGAGAAAAGTCTCACCCTGGACAGAGTTGTTAAAGGTTGGAGAAGCCATCTATCCTTACACCGACGACACAGAGGAACTCTCAATGAAAGCACCAATGTCGGTGTCAAAACCGGCAGATCTCAGGTAGGGGGTCACAAACTATGCGTCTAAGGCTAATGGTAACATGAGACTGGGGACACGATGTTACCCAGGTTCGGGCCCTCTCGATGGAGGTAATACCCTACTTCATGCTTGATTGATCTTGATGATATGAGTATTACAAGAGTTGATCTACCACGAGATCAGAGAGGCTAAGCCCTAGAAGCTAGCCTATGGTATGATTGTTGTTGTGTCCTACGGACTAAACCCTCCAGTTTATATAGACACGGAGGGGGCTAGGGTTACACAGAGTCGGTTTACAAAGAAGGAGATCTACATCCGAATCACCAAGCTTGCCTTCCACACCAAGGAGAGTCCCATCCGGACACGGGACGAAGTCTTCAATCTTGTATCTTTATAGTCCAACAGTCCGGCCAAAGTATATAGTCCGGCTGTCCGGATTCCCCATTATCTAGGACTCCCTCAACAACTATGCCCCTTGGTGCAGTGCAGTTATTGTGTTTCCCACCCCCACGCACCCACACCCCCTAAGATAGATAATGGGGGAAGGTCCATACAAGGAAGATGTGTTAGTACATCTATGCCCCTCGGTGCAGTGTGGTTATTCTGTTTCCCACCCACACCCCCCGTAAGATAGATAATGGGGCAAGTCCATACAAGGAAGATGTGTTAGTACAACTATGCCCCTCGGTGCAGTGCGGTTATTCTGTTTCCTACCCACACCCCCCTAAGATAGATAATGGGGCAAGTCATGTTACGGACTCGCCTCCGCATGTCACGCCGCGACATGCCGCGTCGTTGCTTTCTACAGCTCGTTCCTGGCTCGGCCTCACCGGGATGGGGA
>NC_041381.1:429658590-429659545 GCF_002162155.2 Triticum dicoccoides
GTCCACACAAGGAAGATGTGTCAGTACAACTATGCCCCTCGGTGCAGTGCGGTTATTCTGTTTCCCACCCACACCCCCCTAAAATAGACAATGGGGGCAAGTCCATACAAGGAAGATGTGTTAGTACAACTATGCCCCTCGGTGCAGTGCGGTTATTCTGTTTCCCAACCACACCCCTCTAAGATAGATAATGGGGGCAAGTCCATACAAGGAGGATGTGTCAGTAAAACTATGTCCCTCGGTGTAGTGCGGTTATTTTGTTTCCCAACCACACCCCGGCGCTCAAACCCCGTTCGTTACCCTCTCTAGCTGCCAGGAGCATAACCCCCTCTTCAATTTAACCTTTGCAGCCCTCTCCGACGAGCCCCTTGACCACCCGAGCCGCCATCCGCCGGAGCAGAGCTCGCCGTCGACGTGGTGCTCGCCGACTGACTCCACCACCATCAACCGACGCGGAAGGGTGCCCTGAGCACGGAGGTACTCTCCGATCTCTCTGCCTCGCCGTGGATCACCGCCGGCGACCACCGCGGCTCTCGGGCGCCGGCGAACTCTGCCGCCCCGTTTGAACATTTGAACCTGACGGGTGGGACCCCACCGTCAGCCTCTCTGCTCTCTCTTTCGAATCGTTTTCTGGAAGCGCCTTCGGGCAGAATGCGTTTTCTCTTTGGGCTGGCGTAGTCGCTACCGAAGCGTTTTCTGTTTTTATAAACTAGCCCCTGGAAATCTTCTGTTTCATTACAGATAAGTCCCTGGACAAAAACCCTTATAACTTTTAATCAGAAAAGTATTTTTGATTGATTCTTTTTCTGTTCTCTTTAAAATTTTGTCTAGTTTTTTATCAGATTTATTTGAAAAATATTTGGTTTACCTTCTGTGCACTCCTTGGTATTTACGTTAGCGCATATATTTTCTTTAAACCGTAGATACCGAAGGAGGTGACGGAGCCGCGAACTTC
>NC_041381.1:429659555-429771615 GCF_002162155.2 Triticum dicoccoides
ACCCCCCTCGCCCCGGCTCGGCCTCGCGCTAACGTGGCAGTGCGCTCGTTTCATAGGCGCAGTGCGGTTATTCTGTTTCCCATCCCCATGCACCCACACCCCCTAAGATAGATAATGGGGGCAAGTCCGTACAAGGAAGATATATCAGTACAACTATGCCCCTCGGTGCGGTCCTAGTTTTTCATCCATATGTAGCTGCTAGGAAATTAGCAAGTACTACAATAGAAAAGTTAAGAAGCATCAGCACCAGCTTATATTTCTCTCTAGCAGACTAAAGAATGACAGTACAAGTACAATTGAACGGACATTACATATTTACTAATATAAAAAAGGTACAAAGAAGCATCAGTTTGCAAATCCATCTCAAAGAAAATGTGAGCCACACTTAAATGGCACATGAATTTGTCCACACTTAAAGCATTAATTTCTGATTGCAACAAGGTGATCCTATTCTTTGATGGGCTGGAGGAGATTAGGCCTTTTTCAAGGCTTGAGTTTAATCTTAGGCGAATTTTGAAATTGCATTTGGAAGATATTTTGCATTGGCAATATGTTTATTGGAAGCAGCGTTGTACTATACGTAGCATTAAAGTTGGCGAGGAGAACTCGAAGTTTTTTCATGCCATGGCCACGGAAAGGTATAGGAGAAACACAATTTCTTCTCTCAAGAATGCTGATGGTGATGTGGTTCGGATCACCAACAGCTTGCGGCATGTTTTGGTCAGATTTTAATCAAAGAATGGGCAATGCAAAGGGAATTCGCATGGGTTTCGACTTGGACACATTAATTGCAAGAGTTGATGGCCTTGAAGATCTGTCCCAACCTTTCACTGAGTCCGAGATTGATGTTGTCATTAAGAACATGCCACCGGACCGTGCCCCTGGTCCCGATGGCTTCTCTGGCCTGTTCTTAAAGAGGTGTTGGCTAATTCTAAAGGAGGATTTCATGCAACTTGTCAAGGAGTTTTATGAGGGGAGGTTCAACTTAGAATGTCTTAATGCCTCATTAATTACTCTGATACCTAAGAAGCTAAGCCCTGAAGTTGTCGGAGATTTTAGGCCAATCTCATTGACCAACACGTGCTTGAAATTTTTGACAAAACTCCTTGCTAACCGGCTTCAGAATGTGATTCTGCGATGCATCCACCGCAATCAATATGGTTTTCTTCGGTGTCGTTCTATCCAAGATTGCTTAGCCTGGTGTTTCGAGTATATACACCGATGCAAGGCCTCCAAGCGCCCCATTGTCCTACTCAAGCTGGATTTTACGAAGGCATTTGATACAATTGAGCATGATCTAATTCTCAAAATTTTGTAATGCAAGGGTTTTGATTCCAGGTGGACTGGTTGGATCAATAGTATTTTGTCATCGGGTTCTTCTTCTATGCTTCTTAACGGTGTGCCAGGGAAACATTTTGTCTGCAGAAGGGAGTGCGTCAAGGAGACCCCCTTTCACCGTTGCTCTTTGTGATTGCAGTAGATTTACTACAATCTGTAGTAAATGAGATGTGCTCCAGGAATATCCTTTCTCTGCCAATTCCAACAAACTCCAATGATTACCCAATAGTGCAATACACCGACGACACATTAATTGTGCTGCCTGCGATTGATGAACAGCTTGTTGCTTTCAAGGAGATGCTTGTCACTTTTGTTGAGTCAATTGGTTTGCGAGTTAATTTTAGTAAGTCTTCACTCATTCCTATAAACATGTCTGATGAGGAAGGTGTCAGAGTGGCCTCTTTGCTAGGATGTGATGTTGGCACGATGCCTTTCACGTATCTGGGTTTGCCAATGGGAACTTCTAGGCCGTCCATCTATGATCTGATGCCTCTGGTGGATCGTGTTAAGAGCCATTTATCTGCCTCTTCATGCTTACTAAACCAAGGGAGCAGACTGCAACTTCTTTAGTCGGTGTTGTGCTCCATGCCTATATATTTTTTGTGCACTTTATCTCTCCCAAAAGGCATTATACAGCAGTTGGAGCGGATCATGAGGCAGTGCCTGTGGAGAGGTAACACGGATAACCCACGACAATCTCTGGCTGCTTGGGATCTAGTCTATCACCCGAAGACTTTTGGAGGTTTGGGTGTTCTTAATTTGGCCACCCAAATTGAGGCTTTGCTACTTAAGCATCTCTTCAAGTTTTTCAATAAAGTGGACGTGCCTTGGGTATCTTTAATTTGGGACACCTATTACGCATCGTCACCACCCCAAAGCACCAAGGTCTGTGGTTCATTTTGGTGGCGTGATATCATGCATTTATACCCAAAGTTCTGCACTCTGGCGGTTCCACAAGCTCATGCTGGTGACATGATACTCTTTTGGCTCGACCGTTGGCAGTTGGGAAACCGTGTTGTATTGTTGCACGACTGTTTTCCGAGGCTTTATTCTTTTGCTGTGGATGATGCAATCACAGTTAAGGATTTTATTGAGCAGCCTGGTATCTTGGATCATTTCCATCTACCTCTATCTCAGGAGGCTTTCTCAGAATTCACACAATTACAGTCCCTCCTACTTTTCATCAATTTGAATGGTGAGAGCAAGGACATTTGGATGTGGCCTTCTAAGTCTGGCACCTATATGGCAAAGATATATTATGACTCTTGCTTCTCACACCTGGTGGTGGACCCCTTACTCAAGTGGATTTGGAAGTGTGCATGCACGCTAAGGATCAAAGTTTTTGGTTGGCTCCTGTTAATGGATCGTTTGAACACCAGGGATATGATGCAACGTAGGCAATGGATCATCCAGGATGCTACTTGTGTTCTTTGCAATCTTGCACAACATGAGGATCGGGCTCACCTTTTCTTTGCTTGCAATTTTAGCCAAAGGGTTTGGAACTATCTTGGGATTTCTTGGACTGTTCAACCAAACCAAACCACATATGTTATGGCACAAGCAGCTAGGAAGGATTTTCGTCACCCTTTCTTCTCCGAGGTTGTTTTCACTGCTACTTGGAATATTTGGATACAAAGGAATGGGAAGATCTTTAGAAATGAACAACCTTCATTTAGAGCTTGGAGAAGAAACTTTATACATGACATCTCTCTTCTGTCTCACAGGATTAGATGTAAATTTAAAGATAGTTTTCTAGCTTGGATAGCTAACCTTACTTAGTCTTTCTTTTGTTAGTATCTCTTAGCTTCTTTTTACATTTTTAAAGTTGTATCTTATCTTATTTTAATTAATAAAGGACTGTGAGGCTGTTGCCTTGCAGTACATAGTCAAAAAAAATGTGAGCCTAAACACAGAAGTTCTACTATGAATGAATCCTCGGTACAACTTAGTTTACAAGCAAGTACTATAATGATAAAAAAATAAAACCAAAAAACCTTTGACAATAATCACAACAACAACAACAAAAAAAGAGTGTCAAAAACTCAATGACAAATGAACAGTTTGACAAAACTCACAAGAACTACAACGAAAGTATAAGTACAAATTACTGATGGAGTCAAGTAGTAGATTCAAACCAATAAAAAAAATTGACCGCCCATAGAAAGACAGGCCCTAGCGCAGGTTGACACTCGAACTCGAGCCCACGGCTGTACCATTGGCGAATCCCTAGTAAATCGGCCCAATGCAGGGCCTGCCATCAAGGGCCCTCAGGTCATGATAGAGAGCGAGCGTCGTGTATAAGTGCTTAGGTAAGTGTTTAGAGGAGTTCGACAGGTGGGATTCGGCAGCGCTTATAAACAAGTCGAGAGCCCCCTCGCCTAGCAAGGTGGGACTTAACCCAAACCACCCGTGCACGCTGCACTGCATAGCCGGGCGAATGACCTATCTGGGCCAAAAACAATGCCTCCATGGGACGGCCCAATGCAATAGTACAACCCAAATACAAAATTCCTACCGGTCACACACGAACGAAATTAAAAGGAACAAATGCATCTAATTTAAAAATAACCCTCATAAAATATTCTTCTCAAAAAAAAGAATGTACAAAAGTTCAAACACATGTTAGTTGTAAAAAAAATAGAAAATTAAACAAAAAAAACATTTTGTTTTGAAACATAAGTATATAAAAGCATACTTCAACGTAGAAGATTGTAACAAAAATTTCACAAACAAAATTTTAAAAAGTTCAAGTACTAAAATTCAGAAGGTTCAAGTAAAAATGTACTATGCAACAAGATTAAATTCTTTTTATCTAAAAAATACTATAACTATCACTATTCAACTAAAATAATAATTTGTGCTCTAAATTGCTGACAATAGTAAGAAAAAAATGCTATAAAGCAAACCAGTGCGGTTGCCACTAACATCCAAAAATAGTTCAGTACTACCATTAACAACATGCAAGTTCAACAAACTCAACCCAAGGGGTCCAACATCCATCATCAGTGTGTATATGTTTCGTCCAACATCTGTTCAACTTTAAATTGTGCAAATTCAAAAATAATAGTTATAAAAAAAGTTCTACCTTAGCCAAAACACGAAGCATTACATAAAAAAATAGCGCATACAATAACATACAAAAAAAATATTTGAAACCATGTGGTAATAACATAGAATTCAACCATCTCACATGCATTGTTTAAAAAATATTACCGCGACATAGTCAAACGCACACGAATCTGACAACCAACATCCTTTGCCACATTTAAAGCTACAACACATCAATTCTGAACGTCAGAGAATCATCTTCCCTGGAGAACATAACCATAACCACATCACCATCCTCAAATCCAGACTCTGCCACGAACTCCTTCCGCCCAGTAGTTAGGTTGATGCAACCATCAAATTCGATGTGGTAGGCAACTTCCATCAACTGATACTAGTTTTTGTCTGAAGTCTCTGTCTTCAGTATCCCGGAACTAGGAACAACAATCCTGATTCTGGGTGACATTTTCTGCAAATGGGCATGGGAGTAGAAAACAAAGTGAACACCTAACTACATTTTTACATAGATCTAGGAATGGTTGCATAACAAAGTGAAAAGAAAATATTTGAACCAAAAAAACACCAAACTAACTAGTCATATGACATGACTAAATTGAAGAAATATACAGATCAATACACCTACAGTAAAAAATCTGACAAAAACAGAACAAGGATTATACAAAAATGGATAAAATACTGTTAAGTAATGAACAAATACACACACAAATCCCTACTGTTAAATCCTGACTAAACCAAACAAAAATTAAAACAAACTATTGATAAACTAAACTATAGATTCAGTCCATGGGATGCAAAATGAGACCAACAAAAATAAGAAAACAAAGCGAAAAGAAACACATACCCAGGATTCCTTCAAGTCCCCAACCGTCAGGCGACAAACATAGGGTGCACGAAACCCATGGTTGTTGTACAGCAGACATGAAGGTTGGCCACAGCGTTGAGTCTCGGTGAGCTCCAAACCAGATTCGTACACACAACCGTCAGCTATGCGCGCCATCTTTGCCAGACATCCGCATGAACAATCCTCCATGGAAAACACAGGAATAGGGAAGAAAACAACAGAGAGAAGAGGGAGGAACCTAGATCTGATTCTGGAAGAAAGAAGAAAAAGGAGGGGGAGACTGAGCCACACACCACACATAGATGGATAGAATTCATAGCTAGGGAGACTCGTAGATTACAAAAATAATAAATAGACAGGTGGGCAGCCAGCTGGTAGGAAATAGTTATTATACAAGCCATGCAACATTTGACCGCAAATCAGTTCAACTTCAGATAAAACAGCAGCTCAAAAAGTGCACATAAAAACATATGCAGATAAAACAACACATTCAGAGGTAGACAGTTGAATTCATTTAGTCATTCAAACATCTACTCCCTCACAACACAATCTCAAAAACATGAAAATTCAGTACTTCAGCCATAATGATCAAAGAAACGACACCATTTAGCCCTGGTGGATGTTTGTGGAGCCGTGGCTGCTCTCGCCCTAGCCCAACTAATGATCTGAATATGGTTCCTTCCCCCGCCCTCTGGGAAAAGAAGCTCTAGTTCATTGGAGTTGCAAGTGTCCATCACCTCACACGCAAGGCGTCTGTTGAACTCTGCCTCCACTTCCTCCTCGGTAGCATGTCATGCCCTCTGCCTGTGCCTGCGCCTCCTCCTCCTCCTCTGCTCCGCTACTACAACCCTCACATCGACAGCACCCCCCTACTCCTCTGTGACCTCTCCCAGCTCAGGTTCCATCTGGCTTTTCTTTTGTGGCAGCTCGGGCTTTATACTCAAAGTGTAGAGGTATGAGTAAGCAGCCAGTAGAAAATACTTACTCCGATGCCAACGCACAGTAAATACAACTTTCACATGGAGCAGTCCAACTACACATACGGCAGCAATTCAAAACAACAATGAAAAACACGCAATTTAATTACACAGTTTGACAAGATTACAAGAAATCGCAGGCTACAATCAACCACCATACACCACCTCCGCTAACCACCAAATCACATGGGAAACTAGGGTAGAAACAACTCAAGAAACAAAATTGACAACACAAATCTATTCATACAATCCTCATCTCCCTCCCTGCAAGGCCAATTCGAAGATAAAACATCAGAAAAACAAGAACGCATTTGCATGGCGGACATGGAAAACGACCAAGAACACAGAAACTTCTAATCAAAAATTAAAGTGAAAGAATCTGCGAAAAACTCTAACACACCGATAATTCTTAAATCCAAATAACACACAAAACAACAAACCAGACGTAAATTTGATGGCTATGAACACCATGGTAAACACCAATGCCCGCAACATATCTGCCGCCAAATGCCCAAGCAGTCACCTACGGTGACTTGAGATCGGGAAACACGACCAGGTGAGTGCGCGCACATGCGGAACCCCGTACATGTCTCCTCTAGCAACAAATGGCCAGCAACATCACGCCGAAGAACCCCCGGAAGCTCCCTGTTGAGTCACCCGTTTCCTCCCGTCGAACACGCAGGAAGATCAGTTCATCTAGAAAACCCACGTCATTCTAACCAGTCACATTCATCAGTTCAAGTAGGGTAACAGAATAATATTCTGTTTCGCAAAACAGAATAGCCCAGATGTGTGTGTGTGTGTGTGTGTCTACATATATATATATATATATATATATACTATTTATTTATATTAAGTCTGCCAATTTTGAAACGTAAAATTATTAACATTCAAATATGCACTCGATGGAATTAGCAACAAACATAAAGATATAAACAAAAAGGTAAAAGAAAGACAAAAAACATATTTCTACTACATGAACAACCACCATACACTCTAAGTGTATTACCCAAAATAAAAATAAATAAAGGATTGGATTCTAAAACCACCAACTAAAAAGTCCGTTAGGATAAATAAATAAATATGTGAAAACAAACAAAAACAAAAATAGAATATCCAAAGAGCAATTTTTGTTAATGAAGCCCCTAAGAAAAACATTCAACTGAAAAGTAGCAATTCTGTAAGAAAAAAACCAAGACTCTGGGTTACTTGTGTTTTTTTGACCTGCAAATCGTAGAACAATAGTTATATGGTAAATTTTTATTAATATAAACAAATGTATGATACATGAAGGAGGAGCAAAAGAAGAAAACAAACAAAAGTTAAAAAGGGGGGGGTAGGAAATCCTCCGTCAAAAGGATTAACCAATGCCTTTTTGGGAACTCTATATTGAATTCGAAAGTGTTATCTAACCACTGTGTGAAGCTGTGAACGTGCTTCTCTCTCAAGCAATAGCTTGAGGTCTTTTTGAGGAAATACCTCCATGCTTGATTCTAGCTTACTTGTGTTAGACATTAGCCTAAGAGTCCAGATTATTCGTTAAAATCCACTGATGTTGTAGTTCATAGAAAGAACATCCAAACTAAATGTCTTGAAAGACTTGGAGTGAAAACATTTTAGTTTTTTGGGAAGTGGATTTAGTAGCTAGTTAGCAAGTAATTTCAGGTAGAAAAGCAGTTGGAGCAAGCCAAATGCAGAATAGTAGCATCTCCGTCTGCAAAATACTACTCCCTATGTCTCAAAATAAGTGTCTTAACTTTAGTATAACTTTATACTAAAATTAGTACAAATTTCACACTTATTTTGAGATGGAGAAGGTACTTATTTTGTCATATTTGTGAAGTTAAGATGAATCAATCACCTCACCTTTTTCGACAAGGGGAATATATTAATATCATAGAGATACCAATTACCCAGCCTCTGGAATAACACAATCTCGTAAAGATATTACGGATGCACACAACCAGAAGAAGAAGAAGAAGAAGAAGAAGAAGAAGAAGAAGAAGAAGAAGAAGAAGAAGAAGAAGAAGAAGAAGAAGAAGAAGAAGAAGAAGAAGAAGAAGAAGAAGAAGAAGAAGAAGAAGAAGAAGAAGAAGAAGAGGAAGAAGAAGAAGAAGAAGAAGAAGAAGAAGAAGAAGAATAAGAAGAAGAACAAGAACAAGAACAAGAACAAGAACAAGAACAAGAAGAAAGAAAGAAAGAAAGACCATGATACAATGATCAATTCCTTGTAGTTGTAGAATGAACCATTACCTAGACAACACTCGAAGTCCAAACTCTCTAAAAGTGATGCCTCGAAGAAGAAAACAGTGCATAAGCACAGTCATCGTTCGATCCTAGATCTTAGGTTCTCACCTTGGAGAAGATCCGCACTCTCAAAATAATGCCTTCAATAAGTTCACTGCTGGGCATAACCAATTAAGGACATGACTTGGGTTTTCACCTTGAAACCTAAGACTCTGTACTCCACCTGTGTTGCCACCCCACTTGTCGATGTCGTTGTTGCGAGTCGCGAATCACCAAGCAAAGTCCTCATCGCCAGGAGGCTCAATCCGCCATTACAAGGCCTTAGACCTAAGCCGCTATGACGTTCTCCGCCAGTGTCTTCACCATGAAAATCAAAATACCGACGTGTCCCATAATGTCAATAGATGTCGAAGCTTCGCATCACACCCTCCATAAGCCACTCGGGCTAAAATAGGGGCGCACACAACCAAATCCCATCTGATCCATCAATCTACAGGCGTCAAGCACCAAATGAAGATCTTAGTGGAGCATTCTGAAACTTGTCAACGAGCAGATCCATGAGGGTTGGTGAGGGTGATATGTACCTAGGGTAGGGTCTTACGCCTGACCTATGTGCCCTTCCCAAGGATATCACACAATAGGCCAAGGCCTACAAAGTTAAATAGAAGACACCGACTGAAATCCCCTTGAAGTGCAATCTACTCGATAGACGATTCCACTCGGATACCAGAATTACACTCTACCGTTGTTATCTCACTCAGAACACAAGAATCCACTCGGAGTATAGAATACCTAGAGTCACCCCAGGATGGCAACAGTCAAGTATCCACTTCGTCATCATAAAGACCATTTAATACGGGCATTACCAGTAACGTCCAGGACTTAACTCTCATTGAACCCATGTGTAACTGAGGGCTGCAAGGGGCCGGTGCACTCTATATAAGCCACCCCTCCCCTATGGCACAAGGGTTTGCACCCCCTATAACTAGTCCACACTCCAATTGACAAGCCTCTGAGGCACCAAGACGTAGGGCTGTTACCTTCTCCATGAGGGGCCTGAACTTGTAAATCTATGTGTACAACTTAGCTGTAGCTAGGGCCTGACCCTCCTCCTACGTACCCCCTACTTCTACCGTCAGACTCATTCCCATGATAGTTGGCACCCACCATGGGGCAGGCATCTTAGTGAGTTCCGGTGAGGTTGCAATTTTCAATCTTAGTCAACATGGTTTCCGGTGGTGGATTGTCCTTGGGCCGTGAGATCCGTCTCGGCGCGCTCACTTTCATCCCCGATGATTCGGCCTGACTTCAGGAGGCCCCTCTCGACACCAAGGCACTTCCCATCCATGGGGTAGCGCACTTCCGCGCGAGTGCTTGCGGCATCCTCCTGCGGCAGCCATCGATTCAGTATTGATCGGCTCCCATGGCGTCCTTGCTTCCCGTGGGTCATCGCTGCAAGCGATCCGATCGGTCGCGGCTCCAATGGTGGGTGAAGCACACGGTTGCCCATCAGTCGGCCACTCCTCGGATCATGGCAATCGAACCCGATGAATCTCTCTATGGGTTGACCTATCGACAGGCCATTCGGATACACTCTTCGAGTGTGAAAGCAACGACCCTACTGCAGAAGTTCTCATGGCCGGCTCCCAGCGTAGCCCACCAGGATTTCCCTGTGGCGCAGGCGGTAGCAGCATTCTAGCGCACAATAAGAATGAGTACTATCCCAAAGCTCTCACTACGGAGCAGAGGAAGGAGTTGCAGCACAAGCAAGATCAAGCTTTGGAAGCTCTCCACACCCCCATTGTAGCCCCCAAGGCTCGGGCCATGGAGGTTGTGTGTGTAGCCACTCTGGCTGAGCGCGCGCGCCTAGAGAATCTTCAACAAGCACTTGACGACCGAGTCCGCATGCATATTCCAAGTTCCAGTCGATGACATCGGCAACTATTTCCGATTGGACCTAAGGATGATTGTTAGGTATTCTGTACTCCTATCCAGAACGTTGCAGCAGTTGCACGTATTGTAGTATCGGTCCAGTCATCCCGTTCTAAAACCGGTAGAGGCTTACAGCATATTCGGGCACTACTCAGAGTGGTCGGGGAACAGAACCAGCTGTTTCTCAATCGCGCAATAGGATTCATAGCAGGTCAGTTGTAACAGATATGGTTCAGTGGGCTCAAAGCCCAAGATCTCCCTTGCGGCATGAAGATCGTGGTTACTACCAGGACTAGTACTTGGGAAGAGGCCACAGGCAGTTTGAGCCTCGACATCACCGTGATGACCGCCGTCGAGTGCCTACACCCCTTCTAAGGGGTGGATTGTATGCGCCACGGCGGTATGATGACAGGCGCCCGTACAACGACGAGTGGAGGCTCCCAGTTGACCCCAAAGAGCCTGGTTCTGATGCAAGGTCAGTTCTTGTGCAGGGCCTAGTTGACACAGGAAGGGCTAACAGAGATGGTTTGTATAGAGATCAGCTGAGTGGGAATAGAGCGTTCGTCTCTGGGCCCAAGTGTTTCAGTAGAGCCATATGTGCTGCTCAGATTCCTCCAAACTTCAGGTTGGCTGCAGGAGTTAGCAAGTTTACTGGAAAGTCAAAGCCAGACACCTGGTTAGAGGATTACCGAGTCCAGTGCAGATCGGTGGGGGCAACGATGAGGTAGCCATGAAGCACCTACCCCTGATGCTTGATGGCTCGACCAGTGCTTGGTTGAATCAGTTGGCTCCAGCTAGCATTTTCTATTGGGAAGATTTGACCCAAGTGTTTATCAAGACATTTGAAGGCACTTGCAAGCGTCCCGCTGGACTGTCTAAGCTGCAACAATGTGTAGAGAAACCGAATGAAACCTTGAGAGATTATATTTAGCGGTGGACTACCCTTCACCGTCTAGTGGAGAATGTTTTGGAGCATCAGGCGCTCTATACTTTCAAGGAAGATGGACGATACAGAGAGCTCACATTGAAATTTGGTCGCTCCGGGGCCATGAGTTTGAATCGGATGATGGAAATCGCCGCTCGGTACGCAAATGGTGAGGAAGAGGACTGACTCTGAAATGGCAAAGGGAAAACAGTCAACCCTGAGACTGGGGCAGAAATCCCAGTCGGAAACAAAAATGCAAGGTTGAGTCCTTAGGTCAGGCTGATGCAGCAGTGGTGAATTCACAAGGAAAGTTCAAGGGAAAGTCCAAAGGGCCTTGGATACTGTTGGGGATATGACTGCTAAGTATAAACCGCCCAGGAGGGGCCGGTTCACACTGAACTATATGAAGCCCATGAAGACCCCGAAGATGGCGCTTTACTAATGAAGCTTAGAGGCCCGGAACCCAAAGGCGGATTAGGGACCATAGTGGTAAACCGCCATAATCATGTAACTTGTATTGTAAGTTAGGAAAGGAGAGACCAAGCCGGACACTTGTATGAGCCGTCCTCGGGACTCTGTAAACTGGCGGGGCGTCAACCCGTGTATATAAGGGGACGACCCGGCGGCGGTTCAAGGACAACAAACAACAACTCGAGAGCCAGGCATAGCGTGTTTAGCTCCCTGGTTATCGCGACCCCAATAATCCCATCACAACTAGATGTAGGCCTTTACCTTCATCGAAAGGGGCCGAACTAGTATAAAACCCTCGTGTCCTTTGTCCGGTTTAACCCTTTAAGCTAACCCGTTGCGATGGCTCCAAGACTAAGTCCTTCCATGAGGACAGCTGACGTGATATTTCCACGACAGTTGGCGCCCATCGTGGGGCTATCGCACGAAGGTTTCGAGTTCTTGAAGGGCAGCTTTGAAGGACTCAAAGGATACGCAGTGGGCCGGATGACCAAGAGTCGTCGCGGCAAGCTCTACATCAAAGACGCAGGGTGGGGCCCCGAGGCCGGCTCAATTGAGTACGGGTACCGGGTCCCCTTTGGCGGAATTCACGTTTTCATCGGCAAGATCGGCGAACTGGGCCCTGAGCCGGACATCTGCACCGACCTCGTCGAGACGGCTCAGCATGCAAGCCCCGCTCAGATTCAGCCCGCCATGAAGCGTGCATTCTTAGGGTGTGTCCACAGGATCGGATCTGAACCGGTGTCCGAAGGGGAGATGGTCGCTTATTCCGACGGTGAATCATCCGCTGGTGAAACCGAATCCTTGTATCAAGTTCATGACGGTGTGTTTGAAGGGTATTCCGATGGCACCAGTATTCCAGAATTTCTTGAACCACCAAACAGAGTTAGAATCTTCATGGCCGGAACACAGCCAACGTTACAAAACTCTACTGCGGCGACATCCAGACCAGCAGTAGGGGCAGGAGGCTCCGTGCGACGGCCGGCTCAAATTCTGTCCGGATTAATGGATGCCTGGACAACGTTATTGGCCACAACAGTTACCCCAGAGACTCAAGATGGGCATAATGCAGAGGTCGTTAAGTCACAGGATCAGATAGCACAAGCTAAGGAGGACTTGGCGGCAGAAGATACCAGGATGGCTGAGGAACGGGCCGCTTTAGATGCCTAGGCGCAGAGAATTCAAGCCGAGAATTATCGACTTCTGATGGATCAGAACGCTTCGAATGAAGTATTCAGGAGGAGACTATTGGAAATATGCCCTAGAGGCAATAATAAAATGGTTATTATTGTATTTCCTTGTTCATGATAGTTGTCTATTATTCATGCTATAATTGTATTGACCGGAAACCGCAATACATGTGTGAATACATAGACCATAACATGTCCCTAGTGAGCCTCTAGTTGACTAGCTCGTTGATTAACAGATGGGCATGGTTTCCTGACCATGGACATTGGATGTCATTGATAACGGGATCACATCATTAGGAGAATGATGTGATGGACAAGACCCAATCCTAAGCATAACACAAGATCGTGTAGTTCGTTTGCTAAAGCTTTTCTAATGTCAAGTATCATTTCCTTAGACCATGAGATCGTGTAACTCCCTGATACCGTAGGAGTGCTTTGGGTGTGCCAAACGTCACAACGTAACTGGGTGGCTATAAAGGTGCACTACGGGTATCTCCAAAAGTGTCTGTTGGGTTGGCACGAATCGAGACTAGGAGTTGTCACTCCGTGAGACGGAGAGGTATCTCTGGGCCCACTCGGTAATGCATCATCATAATGAGCTCAATGTGACTAAGTAGTTGTTAGGGAACGTTGCAGAAAATTAAAAAATTTCCTATGGTTTCACCAAGATCCATCTATGAGTTCATCTAAACAATGAGTCATGGGAGAGAGATTGCATCTACATACCACTTGTAGATCGCATGCGGAAGCGTTCAAGGGAACGGTGATGATGGAGTCGTACTCGCCGTGATTCAAATCACCGATGACCAAGTGCTGAACAGACAACACCTCCGCGTTCAACACACGTACGGTACGGACGACGTCTCCTCCTTCTTGATCTAGCAAGGGGGAAGGAGAGGTTGAGGAAGATGGCTCCAGCAGCAGCACGATAGCGTGATGATGGTGGAGAGGCAGTACTCCGACAGGGCTTCGCCAAGCGCTCAACAGAGGAGGAGAGGTGTTGGGGAGGGGAGGGGCTACGCCTTGGATCAGGTGTTTAGCCCTCCCCTCGCCCCTCTATTTATAGGGGAAGGGGGAAGGGGGCCGGCCCCCTCTAGATGAGATCTAGAGGGGGGGCGGCGGCCAGGGAGGGGGCTTGCCCCCCAAGCAAAGGGGGTGTGCCCCCTTTAGGGTTCCCCCCCCAACCCTAGGCGCATGGGCCCAAGGGGGGCGCCCAGCCCTCCAGGGGCTGGTTCCCTGCCCCATGCGGCCCATGAGGCCCTCCGAGAGAGGCGGCCCCGGTACAATACCGATAAGCCCCTGAAACTTTCCGGTGTCCGCATGACAACTTCCCATATATAAATCTTTACCTCCGGACCCTTCCGGAACTCCTCGTGACGTCCGGGATCTCATTCGGGACACTGAACAACATTCGGTAATCTCATACAAGTCTTCCTAATAACCCTAGCATCACCGAACCTTAAGTGTGTAGACCCTACGGGTTTGGGAGACACGCAGACATGACCGAGATGGCTCTCCGGTCAATAACCAACAGCGGGATCTGGATACCCATGTTGGCTCCCACATGCTCCTCGATGATGTCATCGGATGAACCACGATGTCGAGGATTCAAGCAACCCCATATACTATTCCCTTTGTCAATCGGTACGTTACATGCCCGAGACTCGATCGTCGGTATCCCAATACCTCGTTCAGTCTCGTTACCGGCAAGTCACTTTCCTCGTACCATAATGCATGATCCCGTGACCAAACACTTGGTCACTTTGAGTTCATTATGATGATGCATTACCGAGTGGGCCCAGAGATACCTCTCTGTCATACAGAGTGACAAATCCCAGTCTCGATCCGTGTCAACCCAACAGACACTTTCGAAGATACCTGTAGTGCACCTTTATAGTCACCCAGTTATGTTGTGACGTTTGGTACAACCAAAGCACTCCTACGGTATCCGGGAGTTACACGATCTCATGGTCTAAGGAAGAGATACTTGACATTGGAAAAGCTCTTAGCAAAACGAACTACACGATCTTGTGCTATGCTTAGGATTGGGTCTTGTCCATCACATCATTCTCCTAATGATGTGATCCCGTTGTCAACGACATCTAATGTCCATAGTCAGGAAACCATGACTATCTGTTGACCAACGAGCTAGTCAACTAGAGGCTTACTAGGGACGTATTGTGGTCTATGTATTCACACATGTATTACGATTTCCGGATAATACAACTATAGCATGAATAAAAGACAATTATCATGAACAAGGAAATATAATATTAATGCTTTTATTATTGCCTCTAGGGCATATTTCCAACAGTATCCCACTTGCACTAGAGTCAATAATCTAGTTACATTGTGATGAATCGAACACCCATAGAGTTCTGGTGTTGATCATGTTTTGCTCGCGAGAGAGGTTTAGTCAACAGATCTGCGACATTCAGATCCGTATGTACTTTGGAAATATCTATGTCTCCATCTTGAACATTTTCACGGATGGAGTTGAAGCGACGCTTGATGTGCCTGGTCTTCTTGTGAAACCTGGGCTCCTTGGCAAGGGCAATAGCTCCAGTGTTGTCACAGAAGAGTTTGATCGGCCCCGACGCATTGGGTATGACTCCTAGGTCGGTGATGAACTCCTTCACCCAAATTGCTTCATGCGCTGCCTCTGAGGCTGCCATGTATTCCGCTTCACATGTAGATCCCGCCACTACGCTCTGCTTGCAGCTGCACCTGCTTACTGCTCCACCATTCAACATATACATGTATCCAGATCTGTGTCAAAACTAGCGTCGACGTAACCCTTTATGACGAGCTCTTCGTCACCCTTAACAACTTGATCAGAAGTACCTTGATCATCATCAATAATTTCCTCTCCAGTCGGTGTAGGCACCACAGGAACGTTTTCCTGTGCCGCACTACTTTCCGGTTCAAGAGGTAGTACTTCATCGAGTTCTACTTTCCTCCCACTTACTCCTTTTGAGAGAAACTCTTTTTCCAGAAAGGATCCGTTCTTGGCAACAAAGATCTTGCCCTCGGATCTTAACTAGAAGGTATACCCAATGGTTTCCTTAGGGTATCCTATGAAGACGCATTTTTCCGACTTGGGTTCGAGCTTTTCAGGTTGAAGTTTCTTGACATAAGCATCGCATCCCCAAACTTTTAGAAACGACAGCTTAGGTTTCTTCCCAAACCATAATTCATACGGTGTCGTCTCAACGGATTTAGACGGTGCCCTGTTTAAAGTGAATGTAGCTGTCTCTAGAGCGTATCCCCAAAATGATAGCGGTAAATCGGTAAGAGACATCATAGATCGCACCATATCCAATAGGGTGCTTACGACATTCGGACACACCGTTACGCTGAGGTGTTCCAGGCGGCGTGAGTTGTGAAACGATTCCACATTTTCTTAAGTGTGTACCAAATTCATGACTTAAATATTCTCCTCCACTATCCGATCGTAAGAACTTTATCTTTCGGTCACGTTGATTCTCTACTTCATTCTGAAATTCCTTGAACTTTTCAAAGGTCTCAGACTTGTGTTTCATCAAGTAGACATACCCATATCTACTCAAGTCATCAGTGAGAGTGAGAACATAACGATATCCTCCGCGAGCCTCAACGCTCATTGGACCACAAACATCAGTATGTATGATTTCCAATAAGTTGGTTGCTCGCTGCATTGTTCCGGAGAACGGGGTCTTGGTCATTTTGCCCATGCGGCATGGTTCGCATGTGTCAAATGATTCATAATCTAGAGACTCTAAAAGTCCATCAGCATGGAGCTTCTTCATGCGCTTGACACCAATGTGACCAAGGCGGCAGTGCCACAAGTATGTGGGACTATCGTTATCAACTTTACATCTTTTGATATTCACACTATGAATATGTGTAACATTACGTTCAAGATTCATTAAGAATAAACCATTGACCATCGGGGCATGACCATAAAACATATCTCTCATTTAAATAGAACAACCATTATTCTCGGATTTAAATGAGTAGCCATCTTGTATTAAACGAGATCCAGATACAATGTTCATGCTCAAACTTGGCACTAAATAACAATTATTGAGGTTCATAACTAATCCCGTACGTAAATGTAGAGGTAGCGTGCCGACGGCGATCACATCGACCTTGGAACCATTCCCGACACGCATCGTCACCTCGTCCTTCGCCAGTCTCCGCTTATTCCGCAGCTCCTGCTGTGAGTTACAAATGTGACCAAAGGCACCGGTATCAAATACCCAGGAGTTACTACGAGTACTGGTAAGGTGCACATCAATTACATGTATATCAAATATACCTTTAGTGTTGCCGGCCTTCTTGTTCGCTAAGTATTTGGGGCAGTTCCACTTCCAGTGACCCTTCCCCTTGCAATAAAAGCACTTAGTCTCAGGCTTGGGTCCATTCTTTGACTTCTTCCCGGCAACTGGCTTACCGGGCGCGGCAACATCTTTGCCGTCCTTCTTGAAGTTCTTCTTACCC
Organism: Triticum dicoccoides; assembly: GCF_002162155.2. NCBI lineage: Eukaryota > Viridiplantae > Streptophyta > Magnoliopsida > Poales > Poaceae > Triticum > Triticum dicoccoides. The sequence continues at coordinate 429,677,022 of NC_041381.1, forward strand.
TTGCCCTTCTTGAACTTAGTGGTCTTATTGACCATCAACACTTGATGTTCTTTCTTGATTTCAACCTCTGCTGACTTCAGCATTGAGAATACTTCAGGAATGGTCTTTACCATCCCCTGCATATTGTAGTTCAACACAAAGCTCTTGTAGCTCGGTGGGAGCGACTGAAGGATTCTGTCAATGACCGCCTCTTTCGGGAGATTGATCTCCAACTGGGACAGGCGGTTGTGCAACCCAGACATTTTGAGTATGTGCTCACTGACAGAACTGTTTTCATCCATCTTACAACTATAGAACTTGTCGGAGACTTCATATCTCCCGACCCGGGCCAGGGGCGGACCCAGAAAAAATATTGAGATGGGGCAAATATATGGACATATTTTTAAACATAGACATGTTCGTTTATTCTTCATGTGGTAACCAAAATTGATGGTAAGTGAAAGAAAACTAACCATTTGCGATAAATTGACTTGCATCAATATGATAATAACTTATTCTCAAGTTGCAAAAGAGCATTGACACATTGTACAATATAACCTACAACCTACAAGAAAAAAAACGCAATGTCAAATAAAGAGAGAGTAACAACACTGAAGAATACCAATATTAAAACAATAATATTAGTATATTACCTCTCGTTTCGTCGCACCAAGATCTTTCATGCATGAAAACGTTGGAATGTTAATTACTTCATCCCGATTTTTGTTCAGTAGTTGTTTTTCTACAAAGCAGATAAGGCTATGGTTCATAAAATTATCAATTATTTTGGTACGTACAACACTTTCATAAGAAAAAAAGCCTCTCCATTAGCCTAGCTGCAACTTTAAGTGCTAAAAACAAAAATGTTAAATGAAATGTCAAGTTGACATATACCATAAATGAATATGGAGTGTGCTAGAAATTGGGAAGTAGCAAAAGATGATCTCAATCATATTGGAGTTTTCAGTCTGGATTGACCATTGAGCGTGTGTAGAAACTGACATACTAAAATTTATGTTCAACGATAAAACTGTTCGAACTGACATAATCACCCAAGTAAGTAAATATACATAACTTGATGAGATTAACATGATTTCTAAGTTAGAAATTGCAAACAAACAGAAATTTGGAAAACAAAAGAACCCTAGATAAAGATACGGCTTACCTTGATATCAATTGGAATTAGGGAATTGCACAATTGAGGTCCCTGTTTGTGATGTGGTTGTGCAGCCGCTGCGGCGGCGGCGTTGCTAGGCGGCGTGAGGCGCGGTGGACGGGCGCAGCAAACGGACGATTGGAGGATCCCATGAGCGGCGAAGTCAGGGAGTCCGCGATTCGGTTCCGTGCCTGGCTGCATGCTTGCGTAGACCTGAAATCTGGCCACGATTGAGTAGATAGGCAATGAGAACGTGCGTAGGCTGCACCGCTGGGCTGAAGCAATTTCTATTTGTTTAATGGGCTGCTTGTTTTGATACGTGGGCTTCCGAAATTACCCAAATAACAGAGCTGAGTGGGGGCACGCTGTTGGGCTGAGAGGGGGCACGTCGCTGGAAAAATCGAGTGGGGGCAGCTGCCCCCATAGTCTTTAACGTGGGTCCGCCCCTGACCCGGGCATGAGCTTGGAAATCCATTTTCAGCTCCTCGAACATCTCATATGCTCCGTTCTTCTAAAAACGCTTTTGGAGCCCCGGTTCTAAGCTGTAAAGCATGCTGCACTGAACGAGGGAGTAATCATCAGCGCGTGATTGCCAAGTGTTCGTAACGTCTTGGTTCTCTGGGATGGGTGCTTCACCTAGCGGTGCATCTAGGACATAATCTTTCTTGGCTGCTATGAGGATGATCCTCAGGTTCCGGACCCAGTCCGAATAGTTGCTGCCATCATCTTTCAGCTTGGTTTTCTCTAGGAACGCGTTGAAGTTCATGTTGACATGAGCGTTGGCCATTTGATCTACAAGACATATTTTGCAAAAGTTTTAGACTATGTTCATGATAATTAAGTTCATCTAATCAAATTATTTAATGAACTCCCACTCAGATTAGACATCCCTCTAGTCATCTAAGTGTTACACGATCCGAGTCGACTAGGCCGTGTCTGATCATCACGTGAGACGGACTAGTCATCATCGGTGAACATCTCCATGTTGATCGTATCTTCCATACGACTCGTGTTCGACCTTTCGGTCTCTGTGTTCCGAGGCCATGTCTGTACATGCTAGGCTCTCAAGTTAACCCTAAGTGTTCTGCATGTGTAAATCTGTCTTACACCCGATGTATGTGAACGTAAGGATCTATCACACCCGATCATCACGTGGTGCTTCTAAACGACGAACTTTAGCAACGGTGCACAGTTAGGGGGAACACTTTCTTGAAATTATTATAAGGGATCATCTTATTTACTACCGCCGTTCTAAGTAAACAAGATGCATAAAACATAATAAACATCACATGCAATTATATGGTAGTGACATGATATGGCCAATATCATATAGCTCCTTCGATCTCCATCTTCGGGGCTCCATGATCATCTTCGTCACCGGCATGACACCATGATCTCCATCATCATGATCTCCTTCATTGTGTCTTCATGAAGTTGTCACGCCAATCGACTACTTCTACTTCTATGGCTAACGCATTTAGCAATAAAGTAAAGTAATTTACATGGCGTTCTTCAATGACACGCAGGTCATACAAAAAATAAAGACAACTCCTATGGCTCCTGCCGGTTGTCATACTCATCGACATGCAAGTCGTGATTCCTATTACAAGAACATGATCTCATACATCACAATATATCATTCATCATTCATCACAACTTCTGGCCATATCACATCACATGACAATTGCTACAAAAACAAGTTAGACGTCCTCTAATTGTTGTTGCAACTTTTTACGTGGCTGCAATTGGGTTCTAGCAAGAACGTTTTCTTACCTACAAATAACCACAACGTGATCTTGTCAACTTCTATTTACCCTTCATAAGGACCCTTTTCATCTAATCCGCTCCAACTAAAGTAGGAGAGATAGACACCCGCTAGTCACCTTATGCAACTAGTGCATGTCAGTCGGTGGAACCTGTCTTACGTAAGCGTACGTGTAAGGCCGGTCCGGGCCGCTTCATCCCACAATACTGCTGAAGCAAGAAAAGACTAGTAGTGGCAAGCAAGTTGACAAGATCTACGCCCACAACAAAATTGTGTTCTACTCGTCCAATAGAGAACTACGCATAGACCTGGCTCATGATGCCACTGTTGGGGAACGTTGCAGAAAATTAAATTTTTTCCTACAGTTTCACCAAGATCCATCTATGAGTTCATCTAAGCAACGAGTCATGGGAGAGAGATTGCATCTACATACCACTTGTAGATCGCGTGCGCAAGCGTTCAAGGGAACGGTGATGATGGAGTCGTACTCGCCGTGATTCAAATCACCGATGACCAAGTGCTGAACGAACAGCACCTCCGCGTTCAACACACGTACGGTACGGACGATGTCTCCTCCTTCTTGATCTAGCAAGGGGGGAGGAGAGGTTGAGGAAGAAGGCTCCAGCAGCAGCATGACGGCGTGATGATGGTGGAGAGGCAGTACTCCGACAGGGCTTCGCCAAGCGCTCAACGGAGGAGGAGAGGTGTTGGGGAGGGGAGGGGCTTCGCCTTGGATCAGGTGTTCAGCCCTCCCCTCGCCCCTCTATTTATAGGGGAAGGGGGAAGGGGGCCGACCCCCTCTAGATGAGATCTAGAGGGGGCGGCGGCCAGGGAGGGGGCTTGCCCCCCAAGCAAAGGGGGTGTGCCCCCTTTAAGGTTCCCCCCCCTAACCCTAGGCGCATGGGCCCAAGGGGGGGTGCGCCCAGCCCTCCAGGGGCTGGTTCCCTGCCCCATGCGGCCCATGAGGCCCTCCGAGAAGGGTGGCCCCTCCCAGTGGACCCCCGGAACCCTTCCGGTGGCCCCGGTACAATACCAATATGCCCCTGAAACTTTTTCGGTGTCTGCATGACAACTTCCCATATATAAATCTTTACCTCCGGACCCTTCCGGAACTCCTCATGATGTCCGGGATCTCATCCGGGACTCCGAACAACATTCGGTAATCACATACAAGTCTTCCTAATAACCCTAGCATCACCGAACCTTAAGTGTGTAGACCCTACGGGTTCGGGAGACACGCAGACATGACCGAGACGGCTCTCCGGTCAATAACCAACAGCAAGATATGGATACCCATGTTGGCTCCCACATGCTCCTCGATGATGTCATCGGATGAACCACGATGTCGAGGATTCAAGCAACCCCGTATACTATTCCCTTTGTCAATTGGTACGTTACATGCCCGAGACTCGATCGTCGGTATCCCAATACCTCGTTCAGTCTCGTTACCGGCAAGTCACTTTACTCGTACTGTAATGCATGATCCCGTGACCAAACACTTGGTCACTTTGAGCTCATTATGATGAAGCATTACCGAGTGGGCCCAGAGATACCTCTCCATCATACGGAGTGACAAATCCCAGTCTCGATCCGTGTCAACCCAACAGACACTTTCGGAGATACCTATAGTGCACCTTTATAGTGACCCAGTTACGTTGTGACGTTTGGTACACCCAAAGCACTCCTACGGTATCCAGGAGTTACATGATCTCATGGTCTAAGGAAGAGATACTTGACATTGGAAAAGCTCTTAGCAAAACGAACTACACGATCTTGTGCTATGCTTAGGATTGGGTCTTGTCCATCACATCATTCTCCTAATGATGTGATCCCGTTGTCAACGACATCTAATGTCCATAGTCAGGAAACCATGACTATCTGTTGACCAACGAGCTAGTCAACTAGAGGCTTACTAGGGACGTATTGTGGTCTATGTATTCACACGTGTATTACGATTTCCGGATAATACAATTATAGCATGAATAAAAGACAATTATCATGAACAAGGAAATATAATAATAATGCTTTTATTATTGCCTCTAGGGCATATTTCCAACAGTAGTTAGTCATGTGATCATGCATTATGGAATGAGTAAAGTGACTTGCCGGTAACGAGATTGAACGAGGTATTGGGATACCGACGATCGAATCTCGAGCAAGTAACATACCGATTGACAAAGGGAATTGCATACGGGATTGCTTGAATCCTTGACATCGTGGTTCATCCGATGAGATCATCGTGTAACATGTGGGAGCCAACATGGGTATCCAGATCCCGTTGTTGGTTATTGGCTGGAGAACGTCTCGGTCATGTCTGCATGGTTCCCGAACCCATAGGGTCTACACACTTAAGGTTCGGTGACGCTAGAGTTGTTATGGGAAACAGTATGTGGTTACCGAAGGTTGTCCGGAGTCCCGGATGAGATCCCGGACATGATGAGGAGCTCCGGAATGGTCCGGAGGTGAAGATTGGTATATTGGACGAAGGGTATTGGAGTCCGGAATTGTTCCGGGGGTACCAGGTGATGACCAGCGTGTCCGAAAGGGGTTTCAGAGGCCCCGGCAAGCGTTTGGGGGCCTTATGGGCCAAGGGGAGGGGGCACATCAACCCACTAAGGGGCTGAGCGCCCCTCCCACCCCATCTCACATAACCAGGAGAGGTGGGGGCGCCATCCCTAGGGCAGCCGCCCCTCCCGGCTTGGGGGGCAAGTTTCCTAGGGGGTGGGGGCACCCAAACCCATCTAGGGTTTCCCCTGTGGCCGCCGCCCCTCCCCTAGGGAACCCTAGGGCGCCTCGCCCTCCTCCCTTCCCCATATATATAGTGAGAGAGAGAGAGAGAGAGAGGGCAGCCGCACCCTTCCCCTGGCGCAGCCCTCTCCCTCCTCCAACACCTCCTCCTCCGTTGTGCTTGGTGAATCCCTGCCGGAGAACCACGAGCTCCATCACCACCATGCCGTCATGTTGTCGGAGTTCTCCCTCAACTTCTCCTCTCCCCTTGCTGGATCAAGAAGGAGGAGATGTCCCTGGGCTGTATGTGTGTTGAACACGGAGGCACCATTGTTCGGTGCTTAGATCGGATTCGGCCGCATCTGAATCGCTTCGTGAACGACTCCACCGACCGCGTTCTTGTAACGCTTCCGCTTAGCAATCTTCAAGGGTATGAAGATGCACTCCCTCTCTCTCTCATTGCTAGTCTCTCCATAGATTGATCTTGGTGATGCGTAGAAAATTTTGAATTTCTGCTACGTTCCCCAATAGAGACATCAATCTCGCTTGCCGGCGGATTACAATGCGATGAATCTCTTTGATACGCCAGGGGCAGGGACTAGTAACCCGGCAGAAGTGAACTGGACTATTGTGCCAAGGACCGGTGCGCCGGATCAACCTCAGGTGATGGGTCCACCTCGACGGACAGACAACCCGCCACAGTATACCACACCCCTGCCAGGTCACTTCTCTACCCCTTTGGACAATATGATAGTAGCAGCGTCCCGGCTGGCAGCTATTCCGATAGAGGGTGAATCGCTAGCGGTGGTTGAGACACGGCGGGCCAGGGATCTTCTTAAAACTACTATGACGTAGCAGCAGGCTTATTCGTATAGCCGAGACTGGATTCACACGACCCCACATCCGAGAAAAAGCTATAGCAAGCATATAGATGAACCGGAGGTGTCCAGCAGTGCGCGGCGGCGTATTGTCCCTCAAGGACCCAATCTGGCGCGTGGTGAGTTGAACGCTCAGGACGTGGTGGACAATGGAGAGCATGAAGGGAGGCCACTTTAGCAGCACAATATGCGGGTCGTTATCAACCCGCCCCGGTTCAGCCAGCAGTGTCAGTAGACTGAGGCACCGGGCTTGCTTCAGTTCCTGGGGAGTACCATGTCTCATTCCGGCTCTCTGTAATGTGCGGCTGCATAAAGATTTCAAGGGTCCACGTAAGGTGCCTAATTACACCGCTGATCAACCGCCCGAGGCCTGGGTGGAAAGTTATGAGATGGCAATGGAGATGCTGGACATGGATGAAGCGGCTTGTGCAAAGTACTTCACGATGATGTTGGAGGGGACAACCCGTACATGGTTGAAGAACTTACCAGCTAACTCCATCGAGTCATGGGACTAGTTGAAGGCCCGGTTCATAGCCAATTTCAAGGACACATGTAAACAGCCTATGTCCATTGTGGATCTGGATGCCTGTGTTCAAGGGGAGAATGAGTCAACAATACATTGGGTGCGCCGGGTTTCACAAGTTTTGCATTCATCAGACCGGATTAATGCTGGCGAAGCAATTATCACACTGGAACATAATTGCCGGTTTCAGTCACTAAAAATGAAGTTGGGATGGCTCAAGCGCCACTGCAATGATATGGGAACCCTTATGGCAGCCTTGGTCAAATATGTCGATTCTGATAATACCAAGGATCCCGATTCTGATGAGGAGAAACTGGAGAAGGGAAAGAAGAACGGTGGTGCAAAGGGATAGCCGCACAACCAAGGAGGCTATGGGAATAATGGTAAGCGCAAAGAGGATAATTCAGATTTTGTGGCTAATGCTAATGTGCAGTGTCGTAAGGGTAAAACGCCCCAGCATGGTGGCGGAATGAATCTGGAGCGTTTGTTAAACCAGCCCTGCCCAAAGCATGGGACCAAGGAGGTTCTAGCAACACATCTTTGGAAAGATTGTCACATTATGAAGGAGTTCAAAAACTCTGATCTTTTCCGGTGTGATCAGGGTCCATCGGGCGGTTCAGGTCCAGGTTTTCATGGTGGCGGTGGTTCAAACTCTGGATTTCAGAATAATCAGGGCAACCAAAACAACCAAGGTGGTAATAACCAACAGAATAATCAAGGAAATCAGCAATAGTCGGGTTATCAGAGTCACCCAAAGCAGTTGAATGCTGGGCAGTATCATGTGTTCACCACTAGTTTGTGCAAGCGTGATCAGAAGCTTCACAAGAGGGCAGTTAATGATGTTGAACCGGCAGTACCACATTATTTGCGGTGGTCCGAGCAACCCATTGTGTGGAGCAGAGAGGATCATCCGCCCCGGGTTGACAATCCGGGTCACCTGGCTTTGGTGGTGGCACCTCAGGTGGGAGGTTATAAGTTCACCAAAGTGCTTATGGATGGAGGGAGCAGTATCAACATTCTGTATTATGAGACCTTCCGTCGCATGGGGTTGACAGACAAGAGTCTTAAACTGTCAAACACTGTTTCCCATGGTGTAGTACCAGGTAAATCGGCATATCTTATTGGCAAGATCACTTTGGAGGTTGTGTTTGGTGATGAGCATGACTCCCGGTCTGAAACATTGACCTTTGAAGTGGTGAGGATCCAGAGCCCGTACCACGCACTGTTTGGATGGCCGGCTTATGCAAAGTTCATGGCAAGGCCCTGTTATATTTATTTGCAGCTCAAGATGCCGGGTCACAAGGGGACCATCACAATTCAGGGAAGTCGTAAGATCGCTTTGGATTGCGAGGAAGGTGATGCGGCCTATGCTGAGTCGGTTTGTGCTACAGAGGAGTTGAAGTTCTATAAAGACAATGTTGATTCGGCAGATATAACCCCTCTGAAGAAGCCCACCACTGAGCATGACCCGAACCTGAAATTCAAACCGGCTGATGAAACTCAACTTGTTGACTTTGTTCCTGGCGATTCATCCAAACAGTTTAGCATCAGCACAAATCTGGATCCGAAACAGGAAAGCGCGCTAATCGAGTTCATCCGTGAGAACCGGGACATTTTTGCATGGAAGCCTTCTGACATGCCACATGTACCGAGGGAACTCGCTGAGCACACTCTCAATATTGATCCCAAGTTTAAACTGGTCAAGCAGTTTCTTCGCCGCTTTAACGAGGAGAGACGCAAGGCAATTGGTGAGGAGGTAGCCCGGCTGTTGGCTGCTGGGTTTATTGTTGAAGTGTTTCACCCTGAGTGGTTGGCTAATCCAGTGCTTGTTCTTAAGAAAAACGACACTTGGTGCATGTGTGTAGACTATATAGATTTGAACAAAGCTTGTCCGGCCGATCCTTTTGCTCTCCCATGTATTGATCAGATCATTGATGTGACGGCGGGTTGTGAGCGTTTGAGTTTCTTGGATGCTTATTCAGGCTATCATCAGATCAAAATGGCGGTTAAGGACCAGGAGAAGACCACCTTCATCACTCCCTTTGGAGCCTTCTGTTATGTTTCTAAGCCCTTTGGGCTCAAGAGTGCCCAGGCAACTTATCAGCGCTATGTGCAAAATTGTCTTCACACTCAGATTGGGTGCAATGTTCATGCCTATGTTGATGACATTGTAGTAAAATCCAGGAAGAAGGAGACATTGATAGATGATCTCAATGAGACTTTTGACAATCTGCGTGTTTACAATATGATGCTCAATCCGGACAAGTGTGTTTTCAGTGTTCCGACAGGCAAGCTTCTAGGTTTTCTGGTGTCCAACAGAGGCATTGAGGCTAATCTGGAGAAGATCAAAGCGATTACATCTCTGGCTAAACCGACATGCATCAATGATGTTCAGCGTCTGGCAGGTCGAATTGCAGCCCTAAGCCGGTTTATTAGCCGCTTGGGCGAGAAGGCGATCCCCCTATATCAGATGTTGAAGAAGACAGACACCTTTATCTAGAGTGATGCGGCTAATGCGGCGTTTGAAGACTTGAAGCGGCAATTGGCTGAACCGCCGGTTCTTGCTACTCCGGTTGACAAAGATCCCTTGTTATTGTACGTGGCTGCTAATGCCCGTGCTGTCAGTGTGGCAATTGTTGTGGAGCGCAAGGAGGCTGGCAAGGAATATCCGGTTCAACGGCCGGTTTACTATATCAGTGAAGTGCTTATCGAATCAAAGCAACGATATCCGCATTGGCAGAAGCTGGTATATGGAGTTTTTATGGCAAGTCGGAAGCTCAAACAATACTTTCAAGGCCATCCCATTATAGTTGTTAGTTCAGCTCCTTTGGGTGATATAATTTAGAACAGGGAGGCAACTGGCCGGGTTGCAAAGTGGGCAATTGAGCTTGGTCCACATGGGTTGAAGTATATGCCTCGAACAACCATCAAATCTCAGGCGCTTATTGACTTCATCAATGATTGGACCAAGTTACAGGCACTAGAGGACAAACCGGATAATACATACTGGACTATTCACTTTGATGGATCTAGGCAATTGGAGGGCTCGGGGGCTGGAGTTATCCTTACTTTCCCTCGAGGTGATAAAATTTGTTATGTTCTCCGTTTAATGTTCCCCTGTACTAACAATGCAGCTGAGTACGAGGCTTTACTCCATGGGCTTCGTGTGGCCAAGGAGATGAATTTAAGCCGGGTACGATGCTTTGGAGACTCTGATCTGGTGGCCCAGCAAGTTTCTGGCACTTGGGATTCTAAGGATCCACTTATGGTGGCTTACAGACGTGAGGTGGATATTGTGCCGGGTCACTTCAAAGGATATCAGGTTGAGCATATTGTTCGGCGCAAAAACGAAGCGGCAGACGCTTTAAGCCGGCTGGGATCTCAGCATAAACCGGCACCTCCCAATACCTTTTTAGATATCTTGCATAACCCATCTGTTAAGTTGCCTACAGAGGAGGATTTAACTGTTCCTGGTCCGGAGGCCCAATTGGTGGCCGCTTTGCATTTTGTGCCGGATTGGATGGTTCCATATTTGGCGTATATGAACCGGGGCGAGTTGCCAGATGATGAAGTTCTGGCCCGGCAGATAGTCCGGCGATCCAAGTCCATGGTTATTCACAATGGCGAGTTACACCGCTGCAGCGTTTCAGGCGTATTCCAGCGTTGTGTTTCTCCTGAAGAAAGGCCAAGAGATTCTACAGGAAATTCATGAAGGGGATTGTGGTCACCATGCCAGTTCAAAGTCCCTTGTTGCTAAAGCTTTTCGTCATGGGTTCTACTGGTTGACAGCTCATGCTGATGCTGAGGATCTGGTAAAGTGGTGTGACGCTTGTCAGAAGTTTTCACGCCGAGCTCATGTTCCGGCTCAAGAATTAAGGATGATTCCTATCACTTGGCCGTTTGCCACTTGGGGGCTTGATATGGTGGGGCCCTTTAAGCGCTCCAAGGATAAGAAGACCCATCTGTTGGTGGCGGTTGACAAGTTCACCAAATTGGTTGAAGCGGAGTCTGTCAGCAAGTGTGATGCGGCTACGGCGGTTCAATTTCTCAAAAAGGTTATCTTCCATTTTGGCTTTCCACACAGCATCATCACGGATAATGGCACAAACCATTCTAAAGGCGAGATGGAGGACTTCTGTCAGAGAGAGCACATCCGGCTTTACCAGATTCCGTGGCGCACCCCCAGTCCAATGGTCAAGCTGAGAGAGCCAATCAAGAAATCTTCAAGGGTATCAAGCCCCGGCTAATGGTTCCCTTAAAGCGCATGCCAGGTTGTTGGGTGGAAGAATTGCCCTCTGTGTTATGGAGCATCAACTCCACTCCCAACAGATCAACGGGTTACACACCTTTCTTCATGGTTTATGGGGCAGAGGCGGTCCTCCCAAGTGATATTTGTCATGATTCGCCCCGGGTTGCCAATTATGTTGAAGCGGACAATGAGCAAGCATGCCAGGAGGCGTTGGACCTGTTAGATGAAAAATGGGACATGGCTTTGGCTTGTTCGGCGGTTTATCAGCAAGACTTGCGGCCTTATCACAGCCGTCGGGTTAAAACAAGAACCTTTCAAGAAGGCGACTTGGTGCTCCGGCTCATCCAGGATCAGACCGATATGCACAAGTTATCCCCACCTTGGGAAGGACCCTTTGTGGTCAGCAAGAATCTGCACAACGGATCATACTACCTCATTGACCTTCGAGACAACTCACGCAGCTCTGAGGAGGAGACCCGGCGGTCGTGGAACATAGCTCTCCTACGGCCTTACTATACTTGAGCCATAGGCTTCTCTTATGTACATATTTTGACAATGTATATATTATGCTCAATATAATAAACCGGCATCCTTGCTATAAGCAGGACCTCTGCTGTTTTTTCTCAAATATCCTTTGAGTTACATGGGGGCTTCAGCTGGCAAAGCAAAGTACTACATATTAAACCGGCTATCATGCCACAATACAGCTTGGGAGCTTCACACCCAAGGGGCCAAAGAGAGTCTGGATGCTATGCACAGCTCAAACATAGGCACCCAATGAGCACAGCTCACAAACTTACTTGGGGGATCTTTGTGTAAATTAACAAAGAGTTTGAAAGGACCCTTGTAGCTGGGTATCGACCCACGGCTTGGAAGCCTGGTGCATTCACCTAAAACCCCGGGTTAACCTGCCTTCATCTAGTAAGCCACTCCTAACCAGGTAATCCTGGCACGACCCGCCGAACGTTTGACAAGTCAATCTTATACAGACCCTGAACTTGTCAAAGTTAAAACGACGATTGGTTAGTTGGAGGTCCATCTTAAAAGGCTTTGCAAAATGGTTTGGCCTGGCAGCCCATGAAAAGCCTTGAATTTGGGCCTGGCAGCCCTTGAAAAGCCTCGACTACACGGTTTTATTTGCCTTTGTCAAGATTTTTTCAATTTTGATGAATTTTATGTTAAGTCGGTGTCTATTGACCCGGTATGGCTTTTCAGTCATCATACTAACCCGGTGTTTGTTAATCCGGCTTGGCTTTCAACTACAAGTTGTCGGACCATATTATCAAACCGGTGTTTATTAACCCGGCCTGGCTTTGACTACATGTCGCCAGTTTGATCATCTGGTGTTCATCGTAACCCGGCATGAATTATTACACACCATCACTGTATGGTGAGAGTTATAGAAACTCAAGATTTGGGTCTTCACCCTTACTACAATCAAAGTTGGTAAACCAACTAAGTGATGTCATATCACAGGTATGAGTTATTTCATGTTTATTCAGGTTTGGTTCTCAATCAGGCTTTATCTTGGGCATTATGACCCGTCCGGCGGTAAACCGCCAGGACAGTTCTTTTTATGCAGATATCAGAAATCGCATAAAAATAATCAAAGTGTAATCAAGCACATCAAATATCATGGCGGATCAACAAAGTCATGCATCAATACCACAGAGCAAAGTATTTTAACTATCCTATTACAAGGCGCTTTGTAGCCTAAAATAATGATTATTTTTTACAGACCAAAGTCTGTGACAATAACCAAATTGTCGAATCAAGATTCATCGCCGGGTTGACGTGATGTTCATGGATCTTCTGGCGTTGGTTCAACCTCCTCCTCTCCACCCAGTGGCTGGAAGTCAACGGTGGTCCAGTCAATCCGGGTTAAAGCTTGAAACACAGCCTCTTCACTTATGAGATTTGACGGTTCAATGTTAGGAGCGTAAGTGTGCTTATGAATTGGCGGGATAAGATTATGTATTTCCTTCACAGCAGTGTCAACTCGATGGTTGTTGGCATCATAGAAGGACCGAGGGAAGTCAAATTCACCTCGTCAGCCAACTGGCTTGCTACCGGACGCATCTCCTTGGTCAGGGCCTTGAGGGCTTCATTATCAAATGCTGATCCGTTTTCTTGTTCATCGGGATAGCCCTTGGCGATATCAACTGGGCCCAGGTCAGCTATCCATGATTTGGCATGAGTCAGCGCTAGCAAAGCACCCGCTCTGGCAGCTGACCGCTTCACCTCCTCTATCTAAGCAGGAGTCATTGAGAGCCTGGCCAAGGTATCCTTGATCAAGGTGGGTGCCGGTTTGTTGTATGAAGCTGCAAAGATGACTCGTTGTGTACCAGTATACAGTTGCTCAATCAACATATAGGCCGCCTTCAACTTCATCCGCATATCCGCTCCAAGGTGAGCAATGCGATTGCCTATGACGGTTTAAGAACTTAATGTTAAACCGGCAGAGTTGAAAGTACTTCAGAGCAGGTTATTATAAAGTACTTACCAAAAACTGCAGTTGTCATGGCATTCACTTGATGTTTCAGACCCGTCAGCTCTTCCTCCACCGGTTTAAGAGCTGCTTCGGCATCTTCAACCCGCTTCAATAAAGTAGCCTTTTCAGTTTCCCAGTTGGTGCGTTCAGTTTTGAAGCCCTCTTTCAGTTGTTCCATGGCTGTCAAAGCACCCTTGAGCTCCTCTTTGGCCTTTGAGGTCTCTTCTTGTTGAGTCTTGATGTTCTCTTGAAGATCGGCGATTTGAGACTCCTTGGTATTTATATCAGTCTGCAAAAATCAGAAGAGGAAACTGTTAAAAGTTCTTTCAAAAGTCCCAAGCACATAACAAGTTATACACTTGGCACTTGGGGGCTAATGCGGATTGCTTTTAAAACCGGATATTTTAAAGTCCCAAGGTTCAATACAAGTGTAAAACTTGGCACTTGGGGGCTAATGTCACATTGCTCAGTTACATTCATGCTGAAGGCAGTTGATAAAGACAAAGGGTTAACAAAAAGTCCCGGTTTGTCTACAAGAGATAAACCGGCCCTTGGGGGCTACTCAGTTGAAGTGTTCTTAATATCAGAAGACCCGGTTTGTCTACAAGAGATAACCCGGCCCTTGGGGGCTACTATGCAGTTGATATACATTGCTAGCAAATTTAAAGTATTTTGAAGATTACCTCATAGCGCCCCTTCATTAAGTTCACCAAACCGGCCTCATAATCCCAGCTTGTGTAGAGGCGGTTTAAGAATCCGGAATGAAGTTCCTTGGCGCTAAGGTTGACAAAGCTGGACAAATTTGTCTTCCCTTTCCCTTTGCCCATAGCTACAAACTCCTCCTTGGCAGTGTGCTTTGACAAAATAACTGGGTTGCCAGGGGCAGTGAAACCATGACTAGTGATAACAACGTCATCATCGGCACCTTTTGAGGGGGTCGGCGGATTGACAGTATCCCTTGTCGGGCTTGACATGTCGTCGCCCTTGGCTGGGCTTGGAGGATCAGCATGTGGACTGGACGGATTGACTTTTGGCGCTTCAACATATGTATCCTGACTTTGAGGTACAGGATCATCAATGGCAATATCCGCTTCTTTTTTAGCATCCTCTGAAATTCTATCCGGTTCAACTTCTTTAGTAGGGACAGTGGTCTTTGCTTTCTTGCTCAGACGAGCTTTGGCGCTGTGATATTAAAAACAAGAGGTCAGTTGGTAAACCGGTGCAAGAAGACAAAGTTAAAAACAGTATACTTACCCGGGGACGGTCTTGAGGGGAGGCATCTGAGTGGTGGATGAACCGCCAGATGAAGAATTGGAAGACACCTGGTAATTTGAGTCAGACAGATTAAGAGGGTCACGGAAGCAACCCTTCAAGGGATAAGGAGTTTCGGGAGAACAAGCAACCTCTGGACGACGCTTCCGGTTTGGTGTATCTGGTAAACTAGAAGAAGTGACCTGTTGGCCATTGTGCTAGGTTGTGCAACGACCTTCATGTTGTTGTGTCTTCAAAGAAAATTGTGGATCCAAATGAGCAAGAGGGTGAGAGTGTTTTACTTTCCAAACGGCTCGACGAAATCTTTGAACCGGCACAAGTTCAGCATCGAAAGAAACAATGATTACCTCAACATAGTCCGCACGACTAGCTTCCGCATCATCCTGGAATAATCATTGTCAATAAGATGTACGAAAAATGAGCCAAGGGAATCAAGTTCTACCTTGTTTTCCGATTCATTGACATCCTCAGGCGGATTAGAGGACTCACCAGTTTTCTTCTTGCCCGCCTTCTTTACGACTTTACTTTTCGCGCGTTGAGTCCTCACCGGTTTGTGTGAAGATTTTCTCCTCCAGAAAGAGTTGTTGGCCTGTAAAAACAAACAAAGGATTATCAGAATAAAGTTAAAGTGAAAACGGATCAATAAAGGTGGAAAAGGGTCAAATCCTTACTGCTGGCGGTTTGTTGGAAGCACAAAAAGGAGCCAATCCGGTCTTGCTGCACTGAGCGATCGGTTCATCCAACATTTTCTTCACGGCTTCAGTAACTTCCTCGTCAGTCTTTTCTATGTCATTGGACCGCAAAGGGTCTTTTACGTCTCCGGTATATTCATACATTAAACTAGAGCAGCGGCTTAAGGGAAGGATACCCCATGAAACCCAGCATCGAACATGGTCAATGCCGGTTAAACCGTTCGCTAGGAGGCAACATTCGCTAGGAGCTTAAAGATTTGCGGTGCATAAACTTGCCACTCCTTAGCGGTGAGCCGTGGAGGCAGTGGATGAGTATTGCTAAGCCGATGAGCACGGTGACCCGGCAGAGGGTTTTCATCAGCAGGTGTAGTGTTCAAACAGTAAAACCAGGTATTATTCCAGTCCTTTGGATGGCTGTGGTGTTTTGCATGAGGGAAGTCACATTCCTTCCTTTTCTGAATTGATACGCCGCCAAGTTCAGTGTTGGGACCGTCAGAGAATTCGGTCCGGCGGTTTATGTGGAAAAAGTCTCTGAAAAGCTCCACAGTTGGTTCCTCTTGAAGATAAACTTCGCAGAACACTTGAAAGTTGCATATGTTGGACACAGAGTTGGTTCCAATATCCTGAGGATGGATTTTAAAGCTAGCGAGCACATCCCGGAAAAACTTTGAACCGGGCGGGCTAAACCCCCGGTCCAGATGCTGCATGAACACAATCACTTCGCCGGCTTGAGGTGTTGGAGGACATTCAGGGCCAGGAACTCGCCAATGGAGAACATCTTTCTTGGCCAAAGCGTCGGTCAAGACATATCCGTTGAGCTGTGTTTCAGTGATCCGGGAGGGAACCCAATTGCAGTCGGCAAATTTCCTTGTCATATTGGAAAGCAAACTGAAAATTAAGCACAAAGGACCGGGTTACGATTCAAAGTTGATGTATACCAACCAGAGTTAAACCGGCAAATTATGCATGTTAAACCGACTATGGCTATTCAAGTTAGATGGCGGTTTAAGTGAGGGCTAATGGTACCAGGCGGATTATGATTTTCAACAAGTTAAACCGCCTATGAGGGAAGCAGCACAGCTGAAAATTTGCTAAGTGTTACAGAAACAAGTTTCATGCAAGGATGAAATTATTTTGGATCTACCATGCTTCAATAAAGGAAAATTTCTATGACCTATAAATGGCGTTAAGCAGAGCAGAGAAGTTTGTGTGTTCTATTAAGGATTCTTTACAAAGAAGGAAGATATACTAGTGCTAAAAATGGATGCGGAGCAACTACCGCACGAGATCTATGCTACTGCTGGATCAAAGAAGCCACGACAGAAGCAAATGCGAAGAACTGAGACAAACGAGGAACTATGCAGATGAACTTGCTAACCCTAGCGTAGATCTAAAGAAGCAGAAAAGGGAAAACTTACCAGTACAGATCTACCGCGGAGGGATGCCGCGAGCTCTGGTTCAAGTCAGGATGATGCAGCGGCCGGGGACGAAGACGACGGTGCGTTCTATGGCGGCGGAGCTCGAGCGGTAGGGGTTCGCGAGAGGAAGAAGAAGAGGCAAGGGGAGAGAATGGAAAGACCCGCCGGCTCTATTTATAAGGAGAAAGGGATAAGTGGCAGGCGCAAGAATCGAGGAGCCTAAAGCGGCAAAAGAGGGTGTGCATGTCGCCTCGATTTTCAAGATACCATTAATGAAGGGAGTCTTTGTAATCTTTTTAATGAGGATGATGTCATGGTGAACCGTTGCTGTGTCCAGAGGATGATGTCATGGCGGTTTAACAAAGCTTACAGGAGAAGACATCATGGCGGTTTACGAAAAGGGTAAGAAGATGTTCACAGGGTTTTTCCTAAGTACTGAAGGTTGACATGAACAGGTTCAAATCAATCTGGGGCCTAATGTTGGGGATATGACTGCTAAGTATAAACCGCCCAGGAGGGGCCGGTTCACACTCAACTATATTGAAGCCCACGAAGACCCCGAAGATGGCGCTTTACTAATGAAGCTTAGAGGCCCGGAGCCCAAAGGCGGATTAGGGCCCATAGTGGTAAACCGCCATAATCATGTAACTTGTATTGTAAGTTAGGAAAGGAGAGACCGAGCCGGACACCTGTATGAGCCGTCCTCAGGACTCTGTAAACCGGCCGGGCGTCAACCCGTGTATATAAGGTGACGACCCGGCGGTGGTTCAGGGACAACAAACAACAACTCGAGAGCCAGGCATAGCGTGTTTAGCTCCCTGGTTATCAAGACCCCAATAATCCCATCACAACTAGACATAGGCCTTTACATTCATCGAAAGGGGCCGAACTAGTATAAAACCCTCGTGTCCTTTGTCCGGTTTAACCCCTTTAAGCTAACCCGTTGCGATGGCTCCACAACTAAGTCCTTCCATGAGGACATCTGACGTGATATTTCCACGACAGGTACCTAAGAAGATGAAGGATCAGTCAGTCCAGGATGTCCTGGATTTACCGTGTCCCATTCACATGAAGAAGTATGAGGAGGGAAACTTGATTGTGCCTAAACACACCACTCGACAGTGTAGGTTCCTCATTCAGCAGTTCCGTGAAGGACAACAGACTGAAAAAGGCTCTGATAAGGATGAAGATGAAGAAAAGGCAGATGATTACCCGAAAGTCAATGCAACTTTGATGATTTTTGCTAATGTTCAGAGCAAAAGTCAACTGAAAGTCATCAACATAGAGGTGAACATGGTTGTTCTAGCAACTACAACGTACCTCAAGTGGTCGAAGACTCCTTCACCTTCGATCAGTTAGATCATCTGGCTCATGTTGCTACCCCCTGGCGACAAGCTTTGGTGGTCGACCCAGTCATTGCAGGCACCCTACTGACTAAAGTTCTCATGTATGGAAGTGTTTTGAACCTTCGGTATGTTGAGACCCTCCGGGGAATGGGCATTCCAATGTCCCAACTTAGTGAAAGAAACATGCAGTTCCACGGAGTCATCCCAGGGAAGAAGGCAAAGTCACTCGGGCAGATTGCTCTGGATGTGGTTCTTGGTGATTACACTGAATTTCCGCAAAGAAAAGTTGACGTTTGAGGTGGTAGATTTACACAGTGCTTATCATGCCATTCTGTGCAGGCCGGCATATGCTCGTTTCACGGCCAGACCATGTTACGTATATCTCAAGCTGAAGATGTTGGGACCTAGAAGTGTGCTCACGGTCAATGGGAACAAAGAGAGAGAAGAAGGATGCCTCTAGAAGGGGTCCAAGATCATTGATGAGCAAATGGTAGTGGTTGAACTGGAGGAATATTAGAATAACGCTGATCCGAGTGATTTCCTCCGCTCCAAGAAGCCTGCTTCTGAGTATGCATTTCAGTCGGCTGGTGAGACAAACCCAGTTCATATTCACCTGGAAGATCCCACATCTTCTTTGACTCACATTTCAACGACACTCAACAGCAAATACGAAGTCGCGCTCATCCAGTTCCTCCGTCAGAACTGGGACATCTTTGCATGGAAACCATCAGACAAGCCACGTGTACCCAGGGGACTGGCTGAGCACCGTTTATGCATCAACCCAAAAGTTAAACCTTTCAAAGAACATCTTCGTCGGTCCGCCGTGGAGAAGAGGAAGGCGATTGGCGCAGAGGTGGCAAGGGTCCTGACAACTGAGTTCATCCGCGAGATATACCACTTCGAGTGGCTCGCCAACCTACTCATGGTTCCCAAGAAGGATAAGTCACTCTGCATGTACATTGACTTAAGGCATATGAATCAGGCCTGCCCAAAAGATCATTTTTCGCTCCCTCGCATCGGTCAGATAGTCGACTCGACTGCGGGGTGTGAGCATTTGTCTTTTCTTGATGAATATTCCGGATACCATCAGATCCGATTGTTTGGGCCAGATGAAATAAAAACAGCCTTCATCACCCCATTCGGGTGTTTTTGCTATGGCATCATGCCTTTCAGTCTCAAGAACACCGGAGCCACATTCATGCGTATGATTCAGAAGTGCCTGCTCAATCAGATCGGTCGGAATGTGGAGGCGTATATGGATGATATTGTAGTGAAGTTGTAGGATTGAAAGTATGTCTAGAGGGGGGTGATTAGCCTACTTGACCAGATAAAAATCTAGCCTTTTCCCAATTTTAAGGGTATAGCAGCGGAATGTAAATCATTGCATATGAAGGTAAAGGGGAGGAGTCTGGAGGGAGCAAACGCAATGTAGACACAGATATCTTTGGCGTGGTTCCGATAGGTGGTGCTATCGTACATCCACGTTGATGTAGACTCCAACCCACAAAGAGTAACGGCTGCGCGAGTCCATGGAGGGCTCCACCCATGAAGGGTCCACGAAGAAGTAACCATTTCTATCCCACCATGGCCATCACCCACAAAGGACTTGCCTCACTTGGGCAGATCTTGACGAAGTAGGCGATCTCCTTGCCCTTACAAACTCCTTGGTTCAGCTCCACAATCTTGACGGAGGCTCCCAAGTGACACCTAACCAATCTAGGAGACACCACTCTCCAAAAGCTAATAGAAGGTGTGTTGATGATGACCTCCTTGCTCTTGTGCTTCAAATGATAGTCTCCCTAACACTCAACTCTCTCTCACCGATTTGGCTATGGTGGAAATATGATTTGAGTAGAAAGCAACTTGGGGAAGGCTAGAGATCAAGATTCTTGTGGTTGGATTGGAATGTCTTGGTCTCAACACATGAGTAGGTGGTTCTCTCTCAGAAAATGAGTAGTGGAAGCAATAGTGTAGGCACGTTCTGATGGCTCTCTCTGAAATGGAGAAGGTGTGGAGGGGTATATATAGCCTCCACACAAAATCTAACCATTACACACAATTTACCAAACTCGGTGAGACCGAATAGTGAAACTGGGTGAGACCGACTTGGTTCAAAATGTGAACGTTAGGCTTTTTGGTGGGATCGATAATATCAAATCGGTGAGACTGATGCACTAGGGTTAGGGCAAAACCTCATCTCGATGAGACCGGTTTCAGTAATAAGCAAACAGAGACTTGGTCAGGCAAACTCGGTGGGACCGATCAGTCATTTCAGTTAGACCAAAACGTTACAAAGGGAAACAAAGAATTTGCAATCCCATCTTGGTGGGACCAAGATCCCTATCGGTAAGACCGAACTGATTAGGGTTTCTGGATATGGCTATGTCAAGTGAACTCGGTGGCGCCGGATAGATCAAATCGGTGGGGCCGAGTTTGACTTTAGGTTTAGGATATATGTGGAAATGAGAAAGTGGTTGAGGTTTTTTTTGTGCATATCACTAAGCATTTTGAGCAAGCAAGCCATTAAGCAAGACCTCATCCCCTTTTAATAGTATTGTGGTTTTTCCTATGGACTCAATGTGATCTTGGATCACTAAAATGAAAATGTAGATTCTTGATCTTTCGCCAATATGTGTCCTTAGCATTTTGAGGGGTCCACCTATCTAGTCCATGCCATTCCAACTATTGAACTTTCTAAAACATTGATCTTGAAAGAATATTAGTTCAATGAGCTATATTTTGTTATGAATTACCAAAACCTCCCGGGGATTAGTTGCACTTTCAGTCTCCCTCTGTTTTGTAATTGATGGTAATATATAGATCAAAGCCTTGACAAATGGTAATATAAATGATACATCATCGCTTCAAGAAGTATGTGATAAGCAAGAGCTCCCCCTAAATTTGTGCATTATTTGAAATTTGCTTCTGAATGCAAATGCACAATCAATTAGGATCATGGGTCACTCTTCCGTGTCACATAAATCTTGGTGGAGCTCTCAAAATGATAGAATACGGAATATGCACTCATCACCAACAAGATATGAATGACATACATGAGAGATAGAGTATCGTCATTAAGCACAAACATTAAAGTATGACATGATCAAACATATGATCACAGAAGTATCTCACACACAAGGATAAATATTGTATCACCCAAACAAGCAAAGCAAATAGTAGCAAGAGAGGCAAAAGAAGCAAACACACACACACACTCTCTCTCTCTCTCTCTCTCGAAGCCTATGATCTATACACTTTCTCCCCTTTGGCAACAAGTTACCAAAAAGCTTGAAAATGCATAGTGCTATGTGTCTCTCTAAGCATGATCTCCGGGAGCTCCAAAGTGCGAAGGTGGCGTGGAGAGGAGTCCTGCAACGAATGCATCCAAAGAGGTCTAAGGAGCTGGTGGAGTTGCAACTAGAGGAGGAACTGAAGCTTTAGCTGCAGGTGCTGACACTGTACGTCTGGGATCAGTAACAGCTGTCACAACTGATGACCTTGATCCCCTTGGGACTTGCTGAAAAGCATCTGTTGTAGGTCCCCCATCCTGTGTTCAAGCTTCTGGAATCTTCTCCACATGTGATTGTATTTATGTGACCTTCACATCTAAGTCATGAATTTTTGTCTCAATTATCCTCTCAAGACTCTCTTGATTTTGAGTTAGGGTGGCTAATCCTTTCTCAATCCTCAAAGTGTCTTGAATGTGATAACCAAGTTGATCTTGCTTGGACTTCAGAAATATCTAGGATGCCTCTTCAGCACTTGGTGTCTTGGATGCCTTCTCTACTTTTGCTTTTTCTTTCTTCTCCTGAGCCTGTATATATGTGGGATGTGATGGATCCATGACAACTACATTGTCTTCAAACTCAGGTAACAGGGAAAGATGGTCCTTATCCAAGAGATACATGCCCTTGCCCATCTTGGAGTTGATGAGCATCTGAATATGTGGAGCATAGCCACATGAGCTCTTTTCGTCTGCAGCAGTCTCTACTATGAAGGACATCACCTTGAATTTCTCAGGCACATCAAACATATGCAACAGATTTATTTAGTGCCCTCTAATCATCCTGTCATCTCCAGACTTGGGCAGCAAAGTGTGTCGGAGGGTTGTGTTGATTGTTGGCAGACCTGATAGTAGATAGTAAAGCCAAACTTATGAGTGTCCAAGGTAGCATCTGGAATCTCCTTGTACATGTGTGCCATGGAGTCATGTCCTTTTCTGGGCTTGGCATACACATCAATGTCCTCCTCATGCTCTTCTAGGGCATTGATCAGCTTTTCCCACTCAGCAACAGAAGATTGGTACCTAGTACACTCAGTCATCCAAACAATTTTACCATCAGGGTAAAAGTGTGTTGCAGAGTAAAACTGCATGACCAACTCATCATTCCATTTAGTCAACTTCTGACCAACAAATGTGTCAACTCTTGTTGATCTGAAACTCTCATGGACTCCTGGGTAATAGTCAGCATTGTTGTCAATGAACTTCCAGTCAACCCATCTCATATCACTCTCTATGGGCTTCTTGTCAAGGATCACAGTCTCATAGAAGTCTTGATGTTCCTTTGTATGGAACATGTATTCAACAGCAGTCCTCCTTCTTATGGAATATGGGTCGGTCTGCCTCCATAGCCTGAGACCTGCATCCTTCCTTAGCTTCATGTTCTCAGCGACATGATGTGTGTCATCATGATCAGTAATCTTGGGCTTCAATTTCCTAAGCACTTGTCGTTCCTCTACTTCTTCCACTTCAGGCACTGGGCCTTGTTCTTTTCAGCTGCTGGAATATTCCTGGTGGATCTCTTGGGGGCTTGAGCAGTAGCCTTGGGGGCCGTCTTGGGCTTTGATGGAGTAGCCACTTACTTGATGGCATCCCCCATCAACTTCTGAGTTTTTGCAGGAGGTGCATCTTGCTCTTATTCCTCCTCATCAGGGTCTTTGATCATAGAAATCTGCCAATAACTCTAGCCATGGTCTTTTTGACCATGCCCTTCCTCTTCTTGCCCTCACCAGCCTCTTTTGGTTCAAGTGTGAACTTCATGGTTTCCTGAGTCGAGGATCTAGCTTTGGACATAGGAATCCTGTTGGCTGGAGCTTTCATCTTCATCCCTGGCTTGGTGTTAGCAGCAGTTCCAAGCTCTTTCTTGTCACCTTTCCTTTTGGAAGCGACTTCCTCATCAACCTTAAAATCCTCATCTTCAGAATCTGATGTCTTCTTCTTCCTCTGCTTAGTTGCAGCTTTTGGCAGGTTGCTGGGAGTAGTTCTGCTCCCATCATCATAGCTGCGGTCAGAGGGACTAGTGCCCTCACTCATCTGAACCTATTCCTCAGACTTATTCTGGTTATCACTGTTGTCAGACATTGCTGAAAGCTGAAGGCTGGCCTTGTGAATAGATATAGATAAGATAGACTGGATGAGCATCAGAAAGTGCAGAGATTTTGCAAAACAAATGAGCCAAAAACTTAGTTTTAGTTTTCTAGAGAAGTCATTTCGGAGCTACCGATTTGTTGAACTCGGTGACATCAAAGCAATGTTTACAGTCTAAACTGGTGATATTGGTCAAACTAAGACACAGTTCAGCAACTCCGAGACTGCTAGGGTTTCACAGAGATCTGAACTCGGTCACATCGATTTCGAAGATTCGGTCAGACCAAAACTCACAAGTACTATGGCCTGGGCGAAATCGATGAGACCGATTTCTACAACTCGGTCGGTTCGAGATGAATTTGGTGGAAACCTAATCCTAAGTTTTCGAATCAAAACTAATCTAAAGTGGTTTTTGTTTGGATAGAAGTGTTTCAAGCTTGGTAAGATTCATCAAATTAACCTAAGTGCAGGAATCAGATGAAAATATTGCACATAGGGTTCAAACTCATACCCTAACTTGGCGGTGAGCTCGCTATGGTGGCAACAGCGAAGAACAATCCATTGACGGCGGCGGAGACCAGCGGCAGGAGGTCATTGGCGATGGAGGCGACGATCCGGAGACCTCGAGATGGCACAGCTGGACAGCACGGGCGGAGGGTTTCGGAGAAATTTCCAAAAATTGACCCGTGGGTATTTATATCCAGAACCTATCGGTGTGACCGAGTGGAACAACTCGGTGGCACCGAGATGAAGAATCGAAAGCGGTTACTGCAACCCGGTGAGACCGAAGTGTTCAAATTGGTTGCACCGAGATTGAAACCTAGATCAACTCAATGAACTCGGTATGACCGAAAGGAATGAATCGGTCAGACCGAAATACATCAAGAGGTTTTGGAAGTTTAAGTCTATGACGAATCGGTGGCTCCGAGTGCTCCTGACCCAGAGGGTTCGAATCTGACTTGATCAAACTTTGTGATGTACCATGAATAGAGTTTGAGACGAGAAAAACATAGATAGCTAGAGGGAGTACTTTGGCATTCTTGTCCATCCATTGGGCAAAAGAAAAGACCAAACAATCAAAACAACAAATGGATGTCCTCGAATGAAGAAAATTATGCAACCAACATGCTCACACAATAAGATAGCAAATGAAATATGTGGCAAAGCATGCACAAACACTCTAGCATCTATCAAGCAATTGGCGATGACTAGGTCATATATATATGAGTATATTGAGTTAGGAGTCAAATGAGAACATTTGATCATAGGTCATACTCATCGTTTAAGCACAAGTGGGGTTGCCACTTTATATAAAGCATTGTTGTGTTCACACCATTAGAGTTGCTTTAACTCAATTCTTAGAGTAAAGCTCCCCCTAGATGTGATATCCCCTTTTAGAGGGATGAACTAACCTTGGGTTTTGTCGACGATGACTTCATGTAGATGTTGAAGATGTGGATGCTCAATGTTGATGTAGATCATTTGGAGAAATCCATTGGAGTGAGTTGCACTTTCAATACCTACATGGGTTAGTCTCACAAGGAACCAACAAGGATATCCATAGACATAGAGTGAAGTACACACAATATGATGCCCATGAAAGCATTAGGTTACCGTGTCCCTTGACTTACTATCAAGAGGGTTTGTGACTCCTTGAACTAGTGTAAGATGTGGAAGTTGATTGTACGTGTTCTTGCCAATATGAATATGAGTGAAGTATGTTGGCGGAGTCACCCTCGGGAACTCTCTAGCTTCTTCTTCGGGATCCACATCATCTTGATGGGAATCCTTGGGGTTGTAGATGTACTTGATGAAGTGGAACTTGAGGTAGACTTGGGAACCCACTTGACCAAGGCCTTTGGAGCTTCTTCAAATGCATCAATATCCTCTTGAAGCTTGTCCTTGCCTTTTAGCTTGTGGTCTTGTGGTGGAAGATCATCTTGACCTTGTGTGCCCATGAAGTAGGATCGTACTTCTCTTGTTGAGGAAGAACTTCATCTTGGGGTATTGATCTTATTCCCAATCAACTCCATTGGCATTAAACCTTCTTTCAAAACCAACATCTTGATTCTTCTGGTGCCTTCCTTGCTTGCGTACAATTTCCTCAATTGCTTACTTTCGGCAAGGCTCTTGTAAACAACTTTCTCTATAATTCCCTTCAGTAAGCTATTTTCTTGCTCAAGTGTAACTTGGCTAAGAGAATCCCTAGTGGAATCAAGAGAACTACTAGAAGCAACAATATTGGATTTAGCATGACTAGAAGAAGAATCTTTCTTACTCTTGTTGCTAGATTTTACTTGTGGCATGTAAGTAGACAAGAGTAAATGCTTGGCAATGTAAGAAGAACTTTTCTTCCGAAGATCATCATTGATGGCTTTTAAGAACCCATGTTCTTGCTCTAGGTTGAGCTTCTCGAAGCGTAGCTTCTCATGAGTTTTTAAAAGTTCTCGATGATCTTCTAAAGTAGTTTCATGAGCTAACTTAAGAGTGTTTAGTTCTTTAGTTATATGCTCAATCTCGTTCTTATCATTGTCATTTGTTTCATCTTGATTAGCATGATTAATAACAGTTTCATCATAGTTTTCATCACTAGCACTGTCAACAAGTAACTCATCATCCCCTATCAAATCATCTTCATAACTATTGAAATCAATATACTCGGGGTGTGATACCTTGGGGCCTTTAGCCATGAAGCATCTTCCAATTCCTTCGTTTGGTGAGTCAAATATGTCATAGGAGTTGGTTGACACAATGCAAGACCGGCAACACCTTCATCTTGAGTATATTCGGACTAGGAGTGGTAACTTCTCTCAGAGTGGTGGTCGGAGTCAGAACCGGATCCCATTCACCAACATGAGCCTGATGTCTTCATTTTGTGTAGCTCTTTGATGACTTGTCCTTCCTTTCCTAATCCTTGCTTATGTGAGAGGTTCTTCGTTCATATCGATCATCTCTACTCCTCTCTCTTGGAGGTGGTTCTTCTCTTCTACTTCTTCTTTTAGGTGAGTCTTCTCTTCTTTTGTAGGGAGCCGTACACTCATTGGAATACTATCCGGGTCTTCCACAATTGTTGCAATTTTTCTCACGACTAGAAGATCTTTTGTCATGGTAGGATCTTGACTTGGAGCTTCTTTCTTTGCTTCGACTCTTGTAGAATTTGTTGAAGTTCTTCACCATTAAGCTCAATTCCTCATTAAAGACTTGTTTTTAACTTGATGTGGCAGGAGCATCACATGAGGCTTTATAAGCACCACTAGACTTGTTGTGAAACTCTTCTTTGTCCTTGAGTGACATCTCATGAGCAAC
The DNA here is from genome assembly GCF_002162155.2 of Triticum dicoccoides. Lineage (NCBI taxonomy): Eukaryota > Viridiplantae > Streptophyta > Magnoliopsida > Poales > Poaceae > Triticum > Triticum dicoccoides. The sequence goes on from NC_041381.1 coordinate 429,704,192, forward strand.
AATTCTTCCATTGACTTCCATTGGCTTGAGATCTTTGTAATTGGGCATCATTTGGATCAATGTGCACACGTATCATATTTTCCATCCAAGGCTCTTAGGATATTGTTGATGATGAATCTATCAGTCATCTCTTCACTTCCTAAGCCAGCAATCTCGTTTCCGATGAGAGCAAGCCTGGAGTACATTTCAGCGACACCTTCACCATCCTTCATTCTAAACTTGTCAAGTTGACTTTAAGGCACATCCAACTTGGATTCCTTGAGGGACCCGGTACCTTCATGCATATCAATCAAAGTATCCCAAATTTCCTTTTCATTCTCAAGACGGCTGATTTTATTGAATTCTTCGGGGCACAATCCATTGAAGAGGATATCGCAAGCTTGAGCGTTGTATTGCAACATCTTCAACTCTTCCACATTTGCTTCACGATTTGGTTCTATCCCATTGAAGAATTCACCTTGCAAACCAATACACACAATAGCCCAAACGGTGGGGTTATGTCCAAGAATATGCATTTTCATCTTAGGCTTTCAACTAGCAAAATTAGTACCATGAAAGTAAGGACCTCTATGGTGGTAATTTCCCTCGCTAGATGCCATACTCTCCTAGATTGTGAAACCAAGGCTATGATCACCAAAGCTATGGAAATAAAGGCAAATGGAGACCAAAGCTTTTATACCACTTGTAGGATTGAAAGTATATCTAGAGGGGGTGATTAGACTACTTGACTAAATAAAAATCTAGCCTTTTCCCAATTTTAAGTCTTGGCAGATTTTAGCAACTCAGCACAAGTCGAGCAATCAACCTACTCATGCAATTCTAAGAGTATAGCAGCGGAATGTGAATCATTGCATATGAAGGTGAAGGGGAGGAGTTTGGAAAGAGCAAACGCAATGTAGACACGGAGATTTTTGGCGTGGTTCTGATAGGTGGTGCTATCGTACATCCACGTTGATGGAGACTTCAACTCACGATGGGTAACGGTTGCGCAAGTTCATGGAGGGATCCACCCATGAAGGGTTCACGAAGAAGCAACCTTGTCTATCCCACCATGGCCATCGCCCGCGAAGGACTTGCCTCACTTGGGTAGTTCTTGACGAAGTAGGCAATCTCCTTGACCTTACAAATTCCTCGGTTCAACTCCACAATCTTGACGGAAGCTCCCAAGTGACAACTAACCAATCTAGGAGACACCACTCTCCAAAAGGTAATAGATGGTGTGTTGATGATGAACTCCTTGCTCTTGTTCTTCAAATGATAGTCTCCTCAACACTCAACTCTCTCTCACATATTTAGCTATGGTGGAAAGATGATTTGAGTGGAAAGCAACTTGGGGAAGTCTAGAGATAAAGATTCTTGTGGTTGGATTGGAATGTCTTGGTCTCAACACATGAGTAGGACGTTCTCTCTCAGAAAATGAGTAGTGAAAGTGTAGGCACGTTCTTATGGCTCTCTCTCAAATGGAGAAGGGGGTGGAGGGGTATATATAGCCTCCACACAAAATCTAACCGTTACACACAATTTACCAAACTCGATGGGACCGAATAGTGAAACTCGGTGAGACCAACTTGGTTCAAAATGTGAACGTTAGGCTTTTCTGTGTGACCGACAATATCAACTCGGTGAGACCGATGCGCTAGGGTCAAAACCTCGTCTCGGCGAGACCAATCACATGAACTCAGTGAGACCAATTTCAGTAATAAGCAAATAGAGACTTGGTCAGGCAAACTCAGTGGGACCGATTGCTCATTTTGGTCAGACCAAAACGTTACAAAGGGAAAGAGAGAGTTTGCAATCCCATCATAGTGAGACCGAGATCCCTATCAGTAAGACTGAACTGATTAGGGTTTCTGGATATGGCTATGTCAAGTGAACTCGGTGGCACCGGATAGATCAAATCGGTGGGGCCGAGTTTGACTTTAGGTTTAGGACATATGTGGAAATGAGAAAGTGGTTGAGAGTTTTTTGGAGCATATCACTAAGCATTTTGAACAAACAAGCCATTAAGCAACACCTCATCCCCTTTTAATAGTATCGGCTTTTCCAATGGACTCAATGTGATCTTGGATCACTAAAATGAAAATGTAGAGTCTTGAGCTTTTGCCAATATGTGTCCTTAGCATTTTGAGGGGTCCACATCTCTAGTCCATGCCATTACGACCATTGAACTTTCTAAAACATTGATCTTGAAAGAATATTAGTTCAATGAGCAATATGTTGTTATGAATTACCAAAACCACTCGGGCATTAGTTGCACTTTCAGAAGTCATGCAAGAGTCCCAACCTGCTGACTGATCTCGCTGAAACTTTCGCCAATCTAAGAAGATATGATATCAAGTTGAATCCATCCAAGTGCACATTCGGAGTACCGGGAGGAAAGTTACTCGGTTTCCTTGTTTCCGAATGAGGGATAGATGCTAATCCCGAGAAAATTGATGCAATTCTCCGAATGAAACACCATGTGCGTATGCATGACGTTCAGAAGCTTATGGGTTGTCTTGCTGCATTGAGTCGATTCATTTCACGTCTCAGTGAGAAGGCACTACCCATCTATCGACTAATGAATAAGTCTGATATGTTCAAGTGGACAACCGAAGTTGAAGCAGCATTTGCGGAGCTCAAAGCCCTACTTTCCACCCAGCCGGTGCTTGCTACTCCGATCAGCAAAGAGACTTTACTCTTGTACATTGCAGCCACTGGTCAGGTTGTTAGCACAGTGCTTACAGTCAAACGAGAAGAAGAAGGCAAGACCTATAAAGTTCAATGTCAAGTGTACTCTATTTCTGAAGTCTTGACTCCATTCAAGCAAAGGTACCACATTACCAGAAGCTTGTTTATGGAATTTACTTGACTGCGAAGAAACTTGCACATTATTTCCAACACCACTCGGTTTTAGTCGTCAACGGATGCTCCATTGTCTGAGATTATGGACAATCAAGATGAAAGTGGTCAAGTGGCTAAGTGGGCAATGGAACTTCTCCCTCTGGATATCAAGGTTGAAGCGAAGAAGGTGATCAAATCTCAAGCACTCGCAGATTTCTTGTCCGAGTGGATTGAACAACGACAACCGACCCAAGTTCACACGAAACACTGGACTATGTTCTTCGATGGGCCCAAAATGTTGAATGGTTCTAGTGCTGGAGTGGTTTTGTTGTCCCCAAGAGGTGATAAACTCAATTATGTTCTCTAGATCCGCTTTGATTCCTCCAACAACGAAGTTGAGTATGAAGCACTTCTCTATGGGTTGCGTATGGCCATCTCACTCGGCATCTGTTGCCTGATGGTTTACAGCGACACAGGTTTGGTGGTCAATCAAGTGATGAAGGAGTGGGACGTCAGAAACCCTGTCATGACTGGATACTGAAATGAGTGAGGAAGTTGGAGAAAAGTTTGAAGGTTTGGAGCTTCACCACATTCCCCGAATCAAGAATCAAGCAGCCAACGACTTGGCAAAAATAGGTTCCATTCGGAAACCTATCCCTAGTAAAAAAACTTGAGCATCTCCATTCCCCATTAGTGCAAGAGGATCCTTTTACTGAAGAACCTCCCAAGGCAATAAGTCTTGCCGATCCGACTGAGATCAAAGTACCAGCAATGATTGATTTGGTTATGGAGATCCTAGTGATCACTCCCGACTGGACAGTACCATACATTGTGTATCTGCTCAGGAAGGAGCCTCTAGAAGATGAAGTTGAGGCACGCCAGACCGTCCACAGATCCAAAGCTTTCACAGTAATGGATGGGCAGCTCTATAGAGAGAGTGCTACTGGTGTGGCTCAACGATGTATCTCTCTTGAAGAAGGTGGACTGATTTTGGAAGAAATCCACTCGGGGACCTATGGTCACCATGCGTCCTATCAGACCATCGTGGCCAAAGCATACCGAGATGGATTCTACTGGTCACAGGCCAATGAGTCTGCAAAAGAAAACGTGGAGAAGTGTGCAGGTTGCCAATTCTATGCAAACATGTCTCACAGGCCAGCATCTGTGTTGAAGACCATTCCACTCGTCTGGCCATTTGCTGTGTGGAGATTGGACTTGATTGGTCTGCTCAGGATCGACAGAAGTGGTTTCACTCATCTTCTTGTAGCAGTCGACAAGTTCACCAAGTGGATTGAGGCCAAGCCTATCAAATGTTTAGACTCAAGCACAACCATCAGTTTCATAAGAAAGCTAACATTCCGATTCGGAGTTCCGCACAGCATCAGCATAGACAACGACTCAAACTTTGACTCGAAAGAATTCAGAGCGTACTGCGCTTCCCAAGGGACTCGGGTGGATTACGCATCCGTTGCGCATCCACAGTCGAATGGCCAAGCTGAAAGAGCAAACGGCCTGATCCTCTAGGGTTTAAAACCACGACTCATGCGTGACCTCAAGCATGCTGCTGGGGCTTGGGTGACCAAGCTGCCGTCTGTTCTGTGACTGAAAGTGCTAGTATTCGACTAGAGGGGGGTGAATAGGCGATTTTTATGAAAGTCTTCAAAACACGGGGGCTTTGAAGACAAACAGTAGAAATGAACCTATTGATATGCAGCGGAAGGTAGACTACACTACACAAGCCATAGTCAAGTAAGCAATGTAGTGAAAGCATGAAGACTATCAGTAGCTAGGTAGAATGGATCAGGATAGAAGACAGTATGAAGCCAAACAGTAAATAGTCTTCACTCAATGAAGTCAATCAGATCAGACAAATAGTCAATGACTTCACGAAGACAAACTGTAAGTAAAGAGAGGTAAAGGATAGAACCAGTTGCTTGTAGGGGACAAGGATTTGTTGGATCAATTCCAGTTGCTGTGACAACTGTACGTCTGGTTAGGGAGGCTGAGACTCAACTAAGAAGACCGCGTCCTCACCTTATTCCCCTTGAGCTAAGGACACTTAGTCCTCGCCCAATCACTCTGGTAAGTCTTCAAGGTAGACTTCCAAACCTTCACATAATTCGTTCACCAGTGATCCACAATCACTCTTGGATGCTCAGAACATGACGCCTAACCGGCTGTAGGATTCACAGTCCTCAAGTGTAACAAGTCTTTAGATCACGCGGACAGAAAGACTTCAGTGATGCCTAACACTCTTTGGCTCTGGGTGTTTTGGGCTTTGTCCTCGCAAGGATCTCTGTATCAAATGCTTCGGAGGTGGGTTGCTCTCAAACGACAAAAGTCGTGCACTGACTCTAAGAAGCCACCAATTTATGGTGTAGGGGGTGGGCTATTTATAGCCAGGAGGCAACCCGACCTAATTTGTCCAAAATGACCCTGGGTCACTAAGGAACTGACACGTGTCCAACGGTCAGATTTCAAACACACGTGGCAGCTTGACTTGAGCTACAAGTAAAGCTGACTCATCCAACTCTGGATAAGATTTTCTCTCATTGCCTTCGGTCGAAGACATAGGATTTGGTTGAGCATCACATCAGTCACTCCGACTTTGTTCACTTGGACCCCACTTAATAGTACGGTGGTTCCTATAACTCAACAAAGAAGAAAAGGAAACTATGAAACAACTATGTCTTCGCACTCCATAGTCTTCATGCGATGTCTTCTCATGTCATAGTCTTCAATGTGAATATCTTCACAGACCACCATTGTCTTCAATGTCTTCAAACATTTTTAGGGGTCATCTTTGGTAGGAAAACCGAATCAATAAGGGACTACTACCTGTGTTTTCCTGCAATTCTCACAAACACAGTAGTCCCTCAACCAAGTTTTTCGTCAATACTCCAAAACCAACTAGGGGTGGCACTAGATGGACTTACAATGGGGATTGAGGACAACTCCCAACCGATCCACCAACCGAACCCCTTTCTTCATGGTGTATGGAGCTGAAGTTGTACTGCCGAGTGATCTGCTTCACAATGCGCCCTGAGTGGAACTTTATTCAGAAGCCGAGGCAGAACAAGCACGTCAGGATGCAGTGGACCTCCTGGAAGAAGAACATGAGATAGCATTGATCCGATCGGCTATCTATCAACAAGATCTTCGCCGATTCCATGCAATGAACGTCAAGGGTCGAGCATTTCAAGGAGACCTGGTGCTCCGAGTGGATCAACAACGACCACATAAGCTCGCCCATGCATGGGAATGCCCTTTCATCATTAACAAGGTGCTTCACAATGGAGCATATCACCTTTACAACTTAGTTCAGAAGAAAGATGAACCGTGCTCCTGGAACACAGATCTTCTTCATCGTTTTTATACTTGATAGTTGGATTGTCGAGATGTAATAAAAGTACTTGGTCGATTGTTTATCAAGACAAGATTGCTGCAGTCCCTTAATGATTATTTTTTGCATAAGCATGTGTTGAAATCTCCCAGTGGGTGACATAGCCGCGGAACCCAATTTCGCCTAAGTTAAAAAACTTCTCCGAGTGGAGAGCAATCCTCCCACTTGAGGGCTTAGCCACGAACCAGTTTTTCCTAAGTTCAAAAAAACTACTCGGAGTGGAGAGCAACCCTCCCACTCGGGGGATTAGCCGCCAACCAGTTTCACCTAAGTTAAAAAACTACTTCTAGTGGAGAGCAATCCTCCCACTCGGGGGCTTAGCCGCGAACCCGTTTTGCCTAAGTTAAAAAACTACTCCGAGTGGAGAGCAATCCTCCCACTCAGGGGCTTAGCCGTGAACCAGTTTTGCCTAAGTTAAAATCCTACTCCGAGTGGAGAGCAATCCTCCCATTCGCGGGCTTAGCCGCTAATCAGTTTCGCCTAAGTTAAAAAAAACTATTCCAAGTGGAGAGCAAGCCTCCCACTCGGGGGCTTACACTACAAAAAAAATACACTTCCGTGATGATACGTGTTTGTCATAGTAGGTCACGTTTTCTGTCATGCATGTACATCCATGACGATTTTATAACAGAATCAAGATAGTCATACCTGTGTTGTCATAGAAGTGTTCCATGACATTACCAAAATTATCATCACAGAAGTGTCCACTTCCATAACGATAAATCGTGTGTCATGGAAGTGCTTTCGTCAAGGGTGACTGACACGTCGCATCGACCGAAACGGGTCGCCGTTAAGCTATCGGGTCCGGTTTTGGATCCGATAACCCGCTAACAGCCACAACCAATGGGGATTTTCCATGTGTAAATTTCTCATTGGCCGAAGGAACCACGTGTCCGCTCAACGTTGGGATAGATGTCATCCACACATTGGACTGAAGGCGCCTATGATATGCAGCATGTGGCATGGCCCAACAGAGGCCCATTCCGGTGAAAAGGCCGGCCCGTTTGACTTGGTCAAAAGGTAGTGGGCCGGCCCACGGAAAGCCTGTTAATGGCCTATTCGCATATAGCCCATTTACAGCCCGCTAACTCACCGCCCGCTACGGCCTACTGGAATTAGGCCTAGTAGTGTCATCTGGGCCGTCCAATATGACTCCAGCCCATTGTAACTTCCGGTCCATGTATGGCCCATGACGTCTTTCGGCCCATATGAGTCCCTTTGTAACTCTTGGCCCATTAATGGCCCGTGGTGAAACCGGCCCGTAATGAACAATGTATCTCTTTATACCCATTAGTGGCCCATTATTCCATTGGTCTGTTTCCAGCCCGTGTTATCTTTCGGCTTTCTCAGGGCCCATATATTCTTGGGCTCATTTCTAGTATTTAGTTACTTACGGCCCATTACTGGCCTTTTCTGCTTGTGGGCCAAATTCAGTCCGTGGTTACAGTCGGCCCGTTTGTGGCCCGTTAATCCATTGGGCCGTTTTCATAGCGTCATCAAATAAGGCCTATTAACGGCCCGTTATGGTCAGGCCATAAAACGTATGATTTCCACTCTAGCCCATTTACAGCCCATTTTGCGGACGTTATTGGTCCACGAATAGTATGGCACATGTTTGGCGAAATGATTATACGACACATACAAGGCCCATATATTAGATGGCCTGTAGAAGGCCCATGGATCCTATGGCCCGTAGAAGGCCCATTGATCATACGACCCATAGAAAGCCCATGGATCCTACGACCCGTAGAAGGCCCATGGATTGTACAACCCATGAAGGGTAGCAGGACCATGGTTACAACAATACGTGTGTTGCCATGGTTATTGTGGCCTAGTCATAAAAATAGGTTACTGTGGCCACTAGAAAAAAAGCGGAAAAAGAACTGCAGGGAGTACACGAAAACAACTAAACAAGACAATAAGAAAATAAATAAGATAGCAACTAACGCTAGGCTATTACAGCTATTACACATATTACATCTACTTAGCATCAAAGTTCGCCACCAGTGCAAATCTAGGGAACAAAGCATCATATTATATACATTGGCCGTCTAAATTGCCCTGAAGTGCAAATAAACATGGCAGCAAAACAAGTCCATAACTGAAAAAACTTCAGAAGAGCTCAAGAAACTTTATCCTGGGTATCCACCATGTTGGCAATAAGCTTAGCAAGCTTATTAGCTTTGTCCTGTTTGGTGCTAAAATCCTCCAATGCTTGTTGTTGCACCAGAAAGTATGCATCTGAATGCTCCAGGGAATTCCGCAGTCCTTCGGCTTCTTGTCGCAGCATAGCTGATCGATGTCTTTCAGCTTGTAGTAGCGACTCAAGAAACCGAACTGATTCAGACAGTAGGTTTGAATAGCTTGTGCCAGCGATAGTGGCCAGTAACTCGAACACTAAACCAAGATAGGACTTTGGGGTTGTCTCACTGTATTCAAGATAGTTTTCCTTGGCTGTTTTATCGGCTTTGTTGGAGACCAACAAGGATGTCTCACTATCCTGAACCTTATCTGCATTACTTCCTTTACCATTGCTTAATAAGGCACTCTTACCCAATAATCTATCAGCATTCTAAAAGAAGAAACAAGTAGACACATAACATGTTTAGCATGTACTAGTATATGAAACTCATTTCGGTGAACTAGTTCATTAGTAAGGTGGACATGATTAAACTACCAAGTCTTCTATTGCCAAGTAGTACATAATAAAAGCATCAAACAAACATATATCTATGTCCTATGGTCACTGCATTGTCTAGACAAATCAAAATAGAGACACGGTTCAAATCATATCAGTTCAAGACAAAGCAGCACTGAAAGAATATAAAGCGTGGGAAACTACATGGCACAACAAGATTTTAGATGGGTACCACGGGTCTACATGTACAACAACACTATTGGCTCTATTGTGATGCGAGTAATGTGCATGATATGAGATATCAACTGTTTACACAACTGAAATTTAAATCGACAGAGCTATTTATAAGAGCAAACCTGTTAAAGAAGCATGCATAAACATACATGTCATGCCATTGGAGTTTCGATTGGATCCTTCAATTTGAAAATAAGTTTGTATGAGTAAATACAGTGATACAAGAGAAAAGCATTATGCACGATAGCAATGGAATCTTAAATTAGAACAGTTGTTCTTCAGGTTTAAGCACTTGTTCTACATGAACAAAGTACAGTAAGATGCAGACATATAGTACTTGAAAATAAAAAATGAGCTCATAGACCTTACCACATTCTTGGTTCAGGACCAGTACAGAACAAGGCGTTCCCAGACATCGTCTAGTAAATGTGTCTCAGGAGAACGTAAGGGAATTTGATGAGTTTCTTTGCCACTGAAGTACGTTTTCTTCAGGTAATTCCGATACTGCCACCAAGCATTCTAGAAGATAGCAAAGGTATTAGCACATGTTACCTCATCATGAGTTTCCAAATCGGTCCTTCTCTATAGAGAAAAATGGGGAAATTTGTTGTATTATAACCATCATGGAGGTAGAATGTATGGGACAAAGCAAAGTAATTGCCATGAATAACATTACTTACACATAACTCCTAGATAAACACCCGCAACTGGCATTTTCCTTCATCTTCAGTATAATATTTCCATGATGGGAAGATATGCACATAGTATTTAACAACATCAAATGCGATAGACGCTAAAGTACGAATGGTTGGTTGTGCTTCCTCCACGGGAATAGGTGTACTAATTGGTGGAGTTGGGGTTCGCCGTGGTAGTATTGGCGCTTTAGGCACTGGAGCTGCCTTACTAACTCCTCTTGTTTGGGAGCTGTGTGTTGGAGATGGTGCTGTGTCAACAGGAGCTGGGTTACTATCTGTTGGGGTTGGGGTTAGATTAGGTGAAGCTGGTTCTCTATAGATTGCAATAGGGGTACAATCTGCGAGAGTATGGGTTATGTGTGGTAGGGGTGGTTCTCGTGCATGTAAAAACGGGGTGCTATGTCCACCAAGAGGTAGCATTATTTTATTTGAAGACCGTGTTTTTACTCCACTAGATACTGTCATCACCCGCTCCAATTCAAATGGCTGAGAAACAGGAAACATAGTTGAATGTACAGACATTGTATGAGATACATATGCAATATATAGTGTGGAAAAAGAGGGCATGAAATAGTTGACATGTATATTGTTTAACTAAAAAGGATAGCATGACATAATTTCACATATATGATGTCTATCTAAACTGGATAGCATAGCATGACATAATTCAAAGATATGATGACTAACTAAATAGGATGGCATCAGATAATTACAGGTTGTCTTTAGTAAACAGGTTCGCATGACATAATTCACATACATGTTATCTAAGTAATCAGGATCGCATGATTTAATTCACACATGTGATTTATATGCTAAGCAGAGGGCATTCACATATATGATGTCTGAACTAAGAACATAGTGTTGAATATTGTGTATATGATGTCTATACTATGCAATGCAAGACACCATATGCATGATATGAGTAGTATAACCATGCCAAGTTAGAGGACACACCTCGGTGGGGGAATAGGACTGGTCATCTGTCTCTGAATCCATCTCTGAGGAGCTATCGGGACCCAGCAAGAGATCTGCTTCGACAGGTAGCACTGTCTGCTCTGAAGACCTTTTCACTCCAGATTTTTCCATCACCCACTCAAATGGCTGATTCACGGGAAGAGTAGTTTAATGTACAAACATTATCGACAAATGAAATGTAATGAAGAAAAGGATAGGCAAGATATCATTCAAATATATGATGCCTGGTTAAACAGGATGGCATTGCATATTATTTCACATATATTATGGCTGTCTAGAAGAGATGAGACTGTATAATTCCCATATATGATATAGAAACTAAACAGGTGGAATTATAGAACATGTCTAAACTAAGCAGATGACATATATGATGTCGAAAGTAGGCACTACAAGGGAACATATGCATGATAGGACTAACATCATCATGCCAAGTTAGAGCAAACACCTTAGGGGTTAAATAGGAGTGGTCACCTGCGTCTGAATCCACCTCAGAACAGATATCTTCCTCTGGATTACAATCTGGGGAGGGGGGCGAGGGTTTGCCATTGAACCCACCATGGAGCCATGTCTGCATGACATTGTATTACCACGCAAAACTATTCTCTTTTTTTCTACATGTTCATCATGACTGTGTAAAATATCTGACATGCATATGATAAAAATTTAGTGAGATTATGTAAGGAGAGCATGCAGAAATCTAGAGTGATGGTAACAACCAGTGGATGGATCCAAAAATAATGATAGCATGCTGATGATAGCTTTAATTTAATAAAAAGACAGATGATGATTGCTTTACTATTTCTTTCCCACCCAAGATGAACATCATAGGTAGATATACTATTTATTGTTGCCTCGATATGTGCCAGATAATAGACAGAGATACTATTCATTGCTGCCTCGATATGTGCCCCGCAACTAATTTTAAAACTCAAGTTTGAACATTAATTTGGACCTGACTTGGAGTCTAAGAGGTGAACAGGATGATAAAGTAGCAGGTAATATTAAGCAATGCATAATATAAGCAGAAACAAAAGAGTGCGACCTTTCTTGTGGACCCGTGTACTCCTCAGGTTCATCTGCTGAGTCAATGATGGTGATGATGTTGCGGTGGGTGCCGTCAGCAAGGAAGGAGATCTGAGGCGGCGAAACATGGTCACGAGTCATGATGTCTGGTTTAGTGAATTTTTCTGTCAATGGAGCATCTCAGGTGAGGTGGACAACGTCGCGGCAGGAGCAGGACAAATCACACAAAGTTTTCTTTGACACCTACGTGTAACTAAAGTAATTTTCTAAGGGCTCCTTTGGCTTGCAGGATTGTAAAAACGCAGTGAGAGAAAAAACACCAGAATAGGATAGGAATGCACGTGGGAAACAGAGCATTTGTAAACACAGGATTTCTGTCAACTGGGGTGTTTGGTTCATAGGAATTGGAAGAGCAGAGGAATGCAAAGAAACAATGCCAAATTAAGGTGAAACCATATGAAAGCATGTACAGTTAGAATGCTATTCTACCACTAATGCAATTTGTCTTGTTTTGATGCATAGGATTTTGAAAAGTAGGTCCAGGTGGATGTTTTGCTCCATTCCTTTCAACAAAATGCATGCATAATTGAATAGTAGAGTGCCATAGGAAAATTTCATATTGCTATGTTTTTCCTTTAGTTTTTCCTTTAACGAAAATAGCCCTAATGGATGGACATGAATGTAGAGTAATAAGTGATGCGATAAGTGCACAACCTCTTTGTTGTAGCCATGTCGACCTCAGCATCTTTGGGTTGGTCGCCGAAGAAGTTGAGGCAAAGGTGGCTGTCGGAGGTGTGGAGGAAGATTTGAGGAATCTGTAGACGGCGTCCAGGGCACTGCTCTGTTGTGATGGATGGTTCCGTCATTGGAGCAGCTGCGGCGAGCCGTAAGACGTCGAGGCTGAAGCAGTACAAGACAGACATCGTTAATCTCAAGTGGGATTCTAATAGCATCTCCAATAGATGATGTAAAATACATTACCAAAAAGTGATAGATGTAAAATTTACATCACCAAAAAACACCTGACTACAACAGATGAGGTAAAAACTGTTGACTCTGGACTTAACTGTCGAAAGTAAAATTTACTGTGGAATCTGAATGTTACTGTCGAAACTGAATGCACTGGTAGCAGAGAGGCACTTCACATATAGTTTAGGCCGCTCAAGCACTAGTAGTAGAGAAACAGTGATCTAAATCAGCAGGTGGTCGGCGGGGAACACAGTAGCAGATAGCAGCCGAAGCAACAGCGCCTGGAGGAGTAGTGCGAACTAGAACCAGATCATCAACTCGTGTAGCTACAGCAGCCCGTGTACCAGCATTAGGAGCACGAGCGAGAGCAAGAGCAGAGGAGCAGCACGAGCAAGGGGAAGAGCAGAGCAGCAGCGCGAGCGCGTGAGGGCCGGCGCTGCAGCAGCAGAGTGAGCGAGCGGTGGAGCAGCAGCGCAAGCGAGCGAGAGCCGGAGCAGCAGTAGCAGATCCGGCTCGTATGGCCGCCGCCGATGAAGGGGCCTCGCGCTGGGGGAGAGCCACCATGGAGATGTTGCCCGCGGTGCTGTCTTCAAGGTAGTCGTGCCATGGGGTGCAGGATGGAGCACCGTTGGCGCCGAGAGGTCAATTTAAGGAGAAGGTGTGATGCGATAAGCGTACAACCTCTTTGGTGGCACCGACTGGCCTCGGCTTCGTCCAAGGAGTCGGTGAGGATGTTCCGGTTCCGGTGGAGCAAGTTAAGGTGGCGTGTGGGGATGGAGCTACGGCGATAGATGAGGCGATCATCGGAGCAGCTCCTTGGAGGTGGAGGACGGGGCGGCTGAACCGGCGGAACAACAGATCCTCATCCGGGGAGGTGGATGAGGGATGTCGAGCTATTGCGGTGGACGACGTCGTTGGGGAAGAGGTTCCGCTCGGCAGCAATGAGGTGGTGGATGGAGGATGTTGGGGTTTCGCGGCTGGAGTAGAGATGTTATGGCGGCCTGGGATTTGGAATGGCGAAAAGGAAGCGATGGGAGGGGGAACCATGACTTAGGGACGCGCTTGTCCAAAATGTAGGGTGTGTTACAAAAGTACCCCCACCGATTTGAACAAGCGGCCCTTTCAGCTCAGGGTTAGAAGGGGGATTTCACGTGCCGGGATTTGGCAGCTGGAGGGAGTTTTCACGCGCTTTGTAATTTCTATATAGCAAGGCGCGGGTTGTGAAGGCGCGCGTTTTGGGAGCACAATATCTGAATTTTCAGGATATAAAAAGGCGCGGGTTGAATTTCAGGGACAAGCCTAACGTGTAATATTGTACATACCAAATCAATTCGCACTTCCCTCACCAAAAAAATGAAAAAAATAACGCTATTCACACCATGCAAAGAGAGAGTCTTGTCCCGTTTTACTGTATAAATGCTATTCAAAGCTACGTATGAGTCCATGTTATGTCCAATTAAATTTTTTTGTTGTCTGTATAATGCATGTAACCTACTCATACCAACATTTTAGTGCATTCCAAATGTCTATACTACAGCTGCAATTCAAACTAGATTTGAATTCATTTCTCTATTTGAATAAGAATCTACAATCATGATTGTTGCCAACTTAAACCAACATTCGTGTATTATCTTAACAACACACCACATGATTACTGTAGAGATAGATATGAACTCGAATTCAAATTTTTGAACACACTTAATGTTGATTCCAAATAATAGTACATTTGATGTACTAACTAGATACTCATGATATAAACCATGTTACATACGTACACCATGTTTATCACACAAGGTATAGTGCCCGCCCCTACTTTATGACAAGTATTTAGCCCTGAGCTGCAAAAGCCACAGAATATCCCAAATTATAATCAATGTTCTATATATTATATGTAGTACTAGCAAGATGCCCATGCGTTTCGCGGAACATCAAGATGCATTTGTATGAGTAGTATATCTTGTAGGAGAAAAGGATGAACAAGGGAAGGCCTTATTTGCAAATGTGGAGAGGGGTGTGGGTATCCTTTCTTCAAAATTGCCATAGTTTCCTTGCTAACCGTCAGATATAAATCAGGCGGCCTATATTGCAGGATGGCAGGCACAACATCATCACCAACTCTGTTAGTATATTATATGTGGTATAACATGTTCATAACCACACCATGTGTATCACCGTTATATATATTCATGCATGCGTCGGTTTAAAACACTATGATAAATTCTTCATATATCTGGATTCACTTTTTACAATGAATTATGATCTCTATTCGTCTTTTACACCCACACAATCCTCTTATCTTTGTAGCTAGCGCTAAATTTCTCTCATGCATGCACACGCCCGCCTCCCTCTCACCCTCCCTCAGCATTCTCTAGCTCCATGGCGCAAATTCATCCTTTCACTTTAGGTCGTTCACCCATGGTGTTTGTAGGCCCCAGCTCCTTCTTCCCGGCACACATCGATCAATATGCCTCTCTAGCCAGGTGTGCCTACCACAAACACAAGCTTTCCCTCTTCTCTTCTCACCGTCCATGTCTCACTCCCGCCCCTCTTTTCATCGATATCGTACTCGCACACTCCTTCCCCTTGATATAGTATGCCTCTCGCACCACCTCCTAGCTACATCTCTCTCTTTGTCCTTCTCTCCAAGCCTTATTTGCTTCTAACACACACATCCATGTATACTGATCGATCTCCCTACATATACCTAGGTCAACTTTAACTATTTTTGTAAGTGCATCTAGTGCCCCTTAGTGATTTTGGTGTATTGAAGACTTATAGGTTAAGGGACTGATGCGTTTGTGAGTGTACACAGGTCTATAAGTCTATGAGGAGTTTGATATTTACAGAGAAAGTCGACCCCTAAAAATGAAGTTCTTCGATTGAAGACTTTGGATTTCTGAAGACTTTCTGAAGACTTTGAAAGTGAAGAAATTGGTGTGACCTTGAAGACTTGGTAATAATTCGAGGAACATGAAGCGTGAAGACTCTTGTTTTTATAGTTTCATTTTCTCTTTCTTGAGTCATAGGAAACACCGTACTATTAAAGGGGGTCGAGGAAATACTAAGGAAAAATTTCCATGTGATGCTCAACTCAAAATCCTACACCTACCAATCCCTTCGAGTGAAGATATTGGAAATATCATACATTTCAGTCAAATTCTTCAGTGACAGAGATGAAGTTCTTCTGGTCACTGAGGAATTTGTTCTGACTGAGGAGTTAGGAATTCGCCAGTGCGGATTACCTACACAGTGAGGAACATGATTGCCCTGAGGAATTTGATAGTCAAAATTCCGACCATTGTTGCGCTACGCGCCAGCTGTCCCAAAATATCCTACCACCTAACGGTCATATCAGACAAGGGCATTTATGTCTTATCATGTCGGGCTGCTCCCTAGGCTATAAATAGCCGCCCCCCACAACCACTAGTTGGTTGGCTGCTCCGAGAGAAACTGACACTTGTCATTTGAGAGCAACCCATCCTCCGAGGACTTTGAGCGAAAATCATCAAGTGAGGAAAACCCAAACCCAAACCTTCAAAAACCCAAAATGATTGAGCATCACTGAAGAGATTGATCCTGCGTGGATCCGACGCTTGTTACCTTTGAAGATTGTGCTTCTTCCAGACGGTTAGGCGTCAAGGTCTAGAGCATCCAAGAGGAATTGTGGATCGCCGAGTGACCAAGTTTGTGAAGGTCCGGAAGTCACCTGAAGATTTACCAAGAGTGATTGGGCGAGGTCTGTGTGACTTTAGCTCAAGGAAAATACAGTGAGGACTGTGTGTCTGGGACTGGGTGTCCTCGAGTTTAAATACTCAGCCGCTCCAAACAGATGTACAACTGAGACAGCAGTTGGAACTGGTCTACCAAATCATTATCTTCACTGAGCTTCCTGGTTCTATTTCCGCAACTCTTTCATTTCCTCATTACTGTTGTTGTGTGCTTGTTCATATCTGTTTGAAGACTTTGACTGAAGACTTTCTCAATTTCCTCAGTTCAATTTCTTCAGTCTGTCCGTCTTCATCTTGTCTTATCCTGTGCTTACGCTTTCTGTACTCTGTGCTTGTCTTCATTTCATCATGATGACTATGCGTGTGTTCTGCTATGTTTACTTTTGAGTACTTATTCCGCTGCAAGTAGTTCTTCATTTAGGAATTTCCTCACCAGCAAATTCCTCAGTGAAGAATTCATAAAAATCGCCTATTCACCCCCCATCTAGTCGATATAACGCACTTTCAATTGGTATTAGAGCAAGGTACTCCTTTGTTCTGTGTGATTTTGGTTTAACCGCCTGGAGTTTTTGTTATGTCGACCGCAGGTATGATCAAGTTCTCTGCTGGGTGTCCTACCTTCGACGGAATGGACTACCCCTACTGGAAGAATAAGATGCGAATGCATCTTGAGGCAATTGATAATGATCTCTGGTATGTTGTGGAAAATGGTGTTCCCTCAGTCACACCTTCCTTGAATGCTGCTGATGTGAATAGATTCAAGCAACTCGATTCTCAAGCAAAGAACATCGTATGTGGCCATCTGAGCAAAGGGCAATATGGTAGAGTGAGTGCTTTGGAAACTGCTAAGCTTATATGGGATAGGCTCTCCAAAGTAAATGAAGGAGTCTCAACTCAACGTGACTCTCGTGTCGACGTTCTTCGCAATCTCTTCAACCGCTTCAAAAGACTCGACAATGAAAATGTTCAGCAAACCTTCGATCGCCTCACTGATATCTCAAATGAGCTTCAAGCGCTTGGCGCCACTGACATCACCAACCATGAGGTGGCGAAGAAATTGCTGAGATCGCTCGATTCCTCATTTGACACTCTGGCATTGATGATTCAAGAGCGAGCTAATTACAAGTCAGTTGATCTCGCTGATATCCTTGAGAGGCTAAACACTCACGAGTTCCAACTTGCTAAGAAGAGAGATCTCTATGGTTTGAGCTATGGCAAACCACGTGCTCTGAAGGCCAAGGCAGTCTCTGAGTCTGAATAAGAGGACTCTACTAGCAGCCTTGGTGATCCTGAAGAACTGAGCCAGGAACTAGCACTTCTCGTGAAGAAATTTCAGAAGTTCTCAAGACATGGTCGCTTTGGAAAATCCTCAAGGAGCAATGATTCCTCATCTAGTGACTACAATAAGAGGCTATGCCACAAATGCAAGAAACCAGGTCACTACATTCAAGATTGTCTTTAGTGGGACAAGGAATTAAAGAAGAAGAAATACAAGGATTACAGTTCTGATGATGCCAAGAAGAAGAAGAAATCTTTGAAGTCTTCATCAACAAAATCCTCAAAATCTTCATCTCATAAGAAGAGCAGCTCCAAGAAAGCTCGGGCATTCATTGGCAAGGAAATGGATTCTGAGGCTGAATCTGAGGATCATGAGGAAGAGGAGGCATCCGATGAGTCCGAGTCTGGTGTGGCAAGCCTAGCTCTTGCTACCGCATTCGTCAGCAAGTCTATCTTCAATTCTGAAGAAAATGACAACACCAACAATGCTGATGAAGGCAATGATGACTACGGTCCCACCTATTGCTTCATGGCAAAGGGTCTCAAGGTAACTAAATACTCCTCCTCTGAATCTAGTGAGGATGAATCTAATGAAAACCTCAAGCCCAGCTACTCTAAACTTGCTAAGATTGCTGTGAAACAACAAAAGGCTATTGAAAAGCTTCAAAACATGCTAGAAAAAAGTGATGATATGTTGGGTGAAGAAATGGATTGCACTAAAGACCTAACTGAAAATATTTAGAGACTTCAGTCTAAGTTTGACAACCTTCAAAGTCATCATAACACTCTCTTATCTGATCATGAGAAGCTTTCTTATGAATTTCTTCAAAGAAAGCAAGATCTTGAGAAGCTAAGAGTGAGTTATGAAGATCTTCAGAAGGAGCGTGATTCATTACTTGCTCAACAAATCAGCGCTACTCAGGAAGAATTTGTTCCTCCATGCCTGAAATGCATTGAACGTGAATCTGCTAATTCATCACCTCAATGTTCAAATGCTTCTAATGTTACAAATTCTTCACCTGTCTCTGCTATCACTAATTCCTCATCTGAGGACATTGCAAGTACCACTAATGATGCAGGGCTGAAGGAATTGTACACAACAGGCATGTACAAAAGCCTCAAAGGGCATCAGATTCTTTGTGGTGTGCTTAAAAAGCAGATCCTCAACAGGAACCATAGGAAAGAGGGTATTGCCTTTGAGAGGAAACTCAATGCTGATGGAACATATTGGAAGCCTGAGCAGTACCCAAAAACCTCATGGGTTGTTGCAAAGGGACCTCCAGTTGATCCATCCAATTTATCTGTCTTTACATGTGAATCTCCTCATTCTTCTGATGAGTCATTTGACTGCAACTATAAACTGTTCAAAAATCAGAATGGTGAAGTATTTGCTAGAAATTGTTGGCACTAACTGGAGGAAAGGTTCCCCTATGAAGAAAATCTGGGTTCCCAAAAGTTGCCTTGAAAGTCTTCATGTGAATGTCCTCATGACACCACCTATGAAGAATAGGAACTCCAGATCAAATTCTTCATATGGACCTAATTCTTCATATGGATCAAATTCCTCAACCGGATCAAAATCCTCACATGATCATCATCGTGTTAACCCCTCTGTTTCGCAGGGTAGAGCTAAGGGCTATGAATATGAGCATTATTATTCAAATAATTATGTTCATAAGTCCTCGAAGAATTTCTTTGCTTACTCATATGCTTACCCTAACCCATCTCATGTGAAACGAAGCGGACTGGCTTCTATGCCACCTTTCTCATATGGTGGTCGCAGAGTGATGAATTCTTTTCCACCCCTTCAAATGTGGGTGGTGAAGAAAAAGAACTAATCTCTTATGTAGGGTCAGGTCTCCAGACGTGCTCAAAACATCTGAAGAATCTGCTGGATACCTGAACAGTGCCTGAAAGGATGCAGGCTAATCATGAAGAAATGAATTTTCATTTCTCACGTCTTCATACTTATTTATCCGTGCTATTGCTTGATGAAATTGATCTGATGATATTGATGTCATATTCTTCACTGATGAAGTATATGAGTTCATAAGTTGCACTAATTCATCTGTAGGATGATCAACCCAAAGCCAATGAGTGGCTCCTCGATAGTGGATGTACGAATCACATGACTGGTGACAAGAATCTACTAATGGATGCTCCCTTATCACCGTCACATCTGAAGCATATCATCTTTGCTGACAAAGGCAAAAGTCAGGTATTGGGTCTAGGTAAGGTTGTGATCTCAAAGGATCGACACATGGACAAAGTCATGCTTCTCGAGTCCTTAGGATACAACCTCATGTCTGTCTCAATGCTTTGTGATCTCGATATGGTTGTTGTCTTTGGAAAATATTGTTGTGTTGTGATCATGGAAGCTGACCATTCCAAAGTCTTCGAAGGCTTTAGGAGAGGAGACTTGTATATCGTTGATTTCTCTACATGACCACAACCTCAGAAGGCTGGCTATGGCATCGACGACTTGGTCATGCTAGTATGAGGAATCTGCACACGCTTGCGAAGAAGAAGCATGTCATTGGCATTGAGAATGTAAAATTCCTCAAGGATCACTTATGCGGAGCTTGTGAAGCTGGAAAGATGACAAAGGCCAAGCATCCAGTGAAGACTATCATGACCACCACTCGACCATTTGAATTGCTTCACATGGATCTCTTTGGTCCCAATCATTATTCTGCAATTCTAAATGATGCAACTCAATATGGCTTTGTTATTGTTGATGATTATTCTTGTTACACATGAGTGCACATTGTCACTTACAAACATGAAGTGCAGGAAGTCTTCAAACGATTTTCCTCGAGGGCTTCAACCAACTTTGGTGTGAAGATCAAGCACATCAGAACTGACAATGGGACCGAGTTCAAGAATTCCGGTCTTGATGGCTATCTTGATGAACTTGGTATAACTCATGAGTTATCTGCTCCTTATACTCCTCAGCAGAATGGTGTCGTGGAGTGCAAGAACAGAACCCTTGGTGAAATGGCTTGCACTATGCTTGATGAATACAAAATGCCTCGTCGTTTCTGGATTGATGCAATCGATACCGCGTGCCACGTCATCAATAGGGTATATCTTCACAAATTCTTCAAGAAAACTGCTTATGAACTCCTCACTGACAAAAAGCCCAATGTGAGTTATTTTAAAGTCTTCGGTGCTAAATGTTGGATTAGAGATCCTCATCACACTTCCAAATTCTCACCGAAAGCACATGAAGATTTTATGCTTGGTTATGGAAAGGACTCGCACACCTACAGAGTCTTCAACAGCGTTCTTCAGAAAGTTGTTAAAACTGTAGATGTGCGGTTCGATGAAACTAATGGCTCGCAAAGAGAGCACCTACCTTCTGTGTTAGATGAACCAGCACCTGAAGAATCTATCAAGTTCAAGGCTACTGAGGATGTCATTCCTACCGAAGAATATGCTGAAGAATTCATTCCAGATCGTGATGAACGTCGAGCTAGCGCTCCTGAAGAAAATGGTGCCGAGGAAAATGCTCCTGAAGGGAATGCGGATCAAATTCCTCGAAGACAACCCACTCATCCTCGCATTGCTAATGAATTGCAAATTGAGAAGATCATTGATGACATTGAAGCACCAGGTCCTCTCACACGCTCAAAATCTTCACATTTATCTAACTTTTGTGGGCACTTTGCTTTTGTCTCTATCTTAGAGCCCACTAAGGTAGATGAAGAATTTCTGGAACCTGATTGGATTCAGGCTATGTAAGAAGAATTACATCAGTTCGAGCTCAACAACGTCTGGGAACTGGTCAAACGTCCAGATCCTTGCAAGCACAACATCATTGGCACAAAATGGATCTACCGCAACAAGCAAGATGAAAATGGCCTTGTGGTGAGGAATAAGGCACGGCTTGTAGCTCAAGGCTACACACAGGTTGAAGGACTTTATTTTGATGAAACTTTTGCACATATTGCTAGACTTGAGGCTATTCGCATATTACTTGCTTATGCTAACCATCATAATATCACCTTATATCAAATGGATGTGAAAAGTGGATTCCTCAATGGTAAGCTTGAGGAAGAAGTATATGTTGCTCAACCCCCAGGTTTTGAAGATCCAAAGAATCCTGACAAAGTCTTCAGACTCAACAAGGCCCTGTATGGCCTCAAGCAAGCCCCTCGGGCGTGGTATGATACTTTGAAGGAATTCCTCATGAAGAAAGGCTCCAAACCCGGTTCACTTGATCCAACTCTTTTCACTAAATCTTATGATGATGAATTGTTTATGTGCCAAATATATGTTGATGATATTATCTTTGGTTGTACTGATAAACGCTATAGTGATGAATTTGCCTATATGATGAGTGAAGAATATCAAATATCTATGATGGGAGAATTGAAATTCTTTTTAGGTCTTCAAATTCGTAAACAGCGAAATGGCATATTCATATCTCAGAAGAAATACCTCAAAGATGTATTGAGGAAATTCGGCATGCAAGACTGCAAAGCGGTCAAAATTCCAATGCCCACAAATGGCCATCTATGCACTGATGAAAATGGTAAAGACTTCGATCAAAAGGAATACCGCTCCATGATTGGCTCTTTATTGTACCTATGTGCATCTAGGCCAGATATTATGCTTAGTGTTTGCATGTGTGCCCGATTTCAAGCTACACCAAAGGAATCACACCATAAGGCTGTGAAGCATATTCTACGATATCTAGCTCACACACAAACACTTGGATTATGGTATCCCAAGGGCTCTTCATTTGATCTCATTGGATATTTAGACTCTGACTATGCTGGTGATCCTGTGGACCACAAGTCAACGTCAGGCACATGCCATTACCTGGACGCTCATTGGTCTGTTGATCCTCGAAGAAACAGAACTGCATATCACTCTCCACTACAGAAGCTGAGTACATTGCTGCTGGTTCTTGCTGTGCTCAATTACTATGGATGAAGCAAACACTCAAGGACTATGGCATCAACGTGAAGAATGTGCCTCTCTACTATGACAATGAGAGTGCTATCAAGATTGCTCATAACCCAGTTCAGCACTCGAAGACAAAGCACATCCAGATTCATCACCATTTTCTTCGTGATCATGTGTTGAAGGGCGACATTTCCATCGACCATGCAAGCACTGAAGACCAGTTGGCCGATATCTTCGCTAAGCCTTTGGATGAGAAGAGACTTAGCAAGTTGCGGTGTGAGCTAAATATCCTAGAATCTTCGAATGTTCTCTGAAATGGACACTCATCCTAACACTTATGCTGACTTGATGACTTAGATGTGCAACACATGAAGTAACATTTTTCTTCAATCAATGAATACTAACCCTCTAAGTGTGAAGAAATTAATGAAGAAATTGACTCTCAGAGCCCTACGACAATTGTACGCGGTGTCTGATGTCAGCTTTCTTATACGGTGGGTTACGCCACCACCAAAAGTTGAAAATCTTCAATTTGTGTTTTTCCCTCCTTTTGAAATTCCTCAGTTCTTTTCAAATTCTTCAACTTTGCAATGTCTTCACTATTCAGATCAGATATGTATGTATGTATATATACATATGAGTTTATGTCCTCTACAACATTCACTTATGGCTAATTCTTCAAGCTGATGTTTCTGCTAAGTGAATGTGATCGGACCCTTCCCCCTCTATGCTAAACTCAACCAAGTCTGTTCACAAATTCTTCATGTGCGTTCTAATTGAAACTTGTTCAAAATCTTCACTGTGTCCTTGACAGCTGAAGAAATTGCGAACGGAAATTTTAATATATCTGATCTGAATTTTCGGCTTTGCCGCTCAAACCATTCCGCATCCCATGACAATACTTATCTATTCACCCACGATGCTACACGATCGCCACCTCACAGTACATGGGTGACACAGGGCACGTTCGTCCAAAATCTTCGGGCGTACAGTTTTTCACTTCCACTATAAATACCCCTGCTTCTTCTTCACTTTGTTTTTACTCCGCTCGATCTCAACTCCCGCTCGAGCTTCCCAAACCCAAGAGTCGTCGCTACTTCATCGTTGCCAGTGAGGAAGAGCTTCACTGCCTCGACCTTGTCGCTGTCGTACTCGCGCCGGTTGTAGATTTCTTCACTCCGCCGCCGCCGTAGCTGTCTTCCTCTGCCGAGTTAGGGCATGGAACATTTGAACTGACGAACTTCACATCTACACTTCCCAGTTCGTCGTGTTCTTCATCAAGGGGTAATTAAAAGTTTCTTGAAAATCTTCAAAAGTGTTTATTCTTCAAATCTTCACACACTAAACACCTCACATGTCATTGGCTCTTGATTCGTTTCTCTAAGCAATGTTTTTCTTCAAGATTCCTCAACTATATGGATTTTCGATCTATACAACTCTGGAACCTAAGAGAAAGAACGCTTAGTGAAATTCGTCAAGACTCATCTGGTCAAATTCCTCAAACATATTCATTTAAAAAAAACTTCTGAGAACGCATATGACCTCTCCAAATTCCTCGCAACTATACTCTGTTCACAGGTACAAATGTCTGCTGCTGAATCACTAGGATCTCATCAACTTAACTCATTTGTAGCGTTCCTCGAAGAAAAGTTGCACACCTCTTCAGAAACCTCAGTTGTTCATATTCCTCAGCTAAAGAAAATAGTTGATAAGAAGCCACAGAAGGGAGGAAAGAGGCCTGAGGTCAATACTGCGTTTGAAATCCCTGAGGACATTTATGCTGGATATTGCACTCCTGATGAGGCCAAGTTTGGCAAGGAGGACAAGAATCAGCGCAAGGTGCGCATACAACGGATAGAGAGGAGATGGGCACGAGAATGGAGGGAGTACAGGTATGTTACTCCCAAGTATATGAAGAAATTCGCGATCAACCCTCCATTCTCAAGACCTCCATTGGCACCAGGCCAAGTGGCAGATCCCACCAGCCTCAAGCGCGGTGAGGACTATGCTAATGAATGGGCAAAGCGCCAGGCCAAACTGGCCAAACAAGCAAAGGAAGCAGTGAGGAAATTCAATGAAGACTCTGCTGCTGCTGCTGCTACCAATGTTGAGGCCTATGCTAGTAAGCCTAGAAAGGCAATGCCCAATAAGCCTGCACATAAGTCAAGTGCTTCTTCCTCAATGCCCTCACGGCCAAGCTCCTCAGCAATGCCCTCAAGGCCAGATTCTTCAATTCCCTCACGGCAAATTCCTCAGACTGCTCCTCCTCCCACAAAGTCCTCAGCTCCTCCAACAAAGTCTTCAGCTTCTCCAACCAAATCCTGGGCACCTGTGCATCTCGCCACGTGTCAAAGGACAACTGGAATCTCAATTGCCTCTGGAGCATCTGCAAGTTCCTCTACTGCACAAAAGTCTTTGGCTGGCCCCTCTCTATTAAAGAAAAAGGCCATTGCTGGATGAGGCTTTCGACCAAGTCCTCACAAGAAGCAGGTCGCCTTCCAAGTCCCCTCTGATGACGATGAGGCTGATGATGAAGAACTTGCCTAAATCATCAGAGACAGGCAAGCCAGGGCCACTAGAGCCAAAGGCAGCAATGTGCCACTAATGTTGGATCCAAAGTTGATCCTCGATTACATTGACCTATGGCACAAGGACCCCAACATGCCTTTGCCGGAGATGAACCTCACTCCTGGCAAGAGTCATGTTCTGACTGCCTTTATTGAGGAAGAAAAGTGGAAATTTGAACAAGGCAGAAAGCTGAAGAAAACGCAATACAAGAAACAGCGCTACCTCAAGGACAATGTCCTCACTCTTACCCCTGAACAACTCATTGCTTTGCAAACTGAAATCAACCAACTGAGTGATGACTTCGATCTCTACTATGCTGATTGGAAGGGAACAAAGGTTTGGTTCGTCAATTTGACCAAGAAACTCACTTCAACTACTGCTGCACCTGTGCATGTTGAAGTTCCTCAGGCTATAGCATCTGCTCAGCCTACTGAAGAACATGCCAGCACCGCTGATGTCTGTCAGGCTGCTGAAGAAAATGAGAGTACCAGGGCTGATGACTGCATTCCAGCCACTGAAGAAATTGCCAGGGCATCCACTAGCGGTGCGCCTGAAGAAAATGAAGAAGTCAGGGCAACTGCATTAGTTGCGCCTGAAGAGACTGAACCAAAGTACTCTGCACCTCCTGCACCTACACCCACTCCGATCCTTCCATCTGCATCAGATGCGAAGAAGACCAAGGCTACAGAGCTTGCAGCGATGAAAAAGAGGAAGGCATCAGCTTCATCATATTCTTCAGCTCTGAAGAAAATGAAGCCTCTGACAAGTTCAACTGAAAATCCAATTGACGTTGTTCCTGTCTCTCACATGCCATCAAAGGACCTTGTTCCTTTTGGTGAAGATTATGTGATTCCTGATGAATCCGATGAAGAAACTCCTTCTGCTGCTTCGACGGAGCAGTTGGATGAAGAAATTGAAGTGGACAATATCCATTCAACCCTAGTTGTTTACTCATCTATGCCTCAGTTCACTGCTGAAGAGGCAGGTGTTGAAGAAATGGAAGATGAGGATGTGGACATCGGCTGTACCACACCTGTACTGAATGATGACTTTTGGGAAAGTCAGCACCCCAACTCTCCGATGGTCACTCCACTTCAAGCAATTCCTCAGTCCCCTACTGCTACTGAAGTGCAAATGGGATCTGATGAACCTCAAGCAACTCCGTCTGTCCATGAAGAGATTCCAGCCACTAGTGCTAAAGAAAATGTGAACGAAGAATTGATGACCCAGGCTGCAACTGAAGAAATGCCTGAAATTCCTCAGCATGAGTAACCTGAGATTGCGATTCCTAAGGTGGTAATGCAGTTAACCAACACCCCTAAACCCAAGCCAAAGGATTTGTCGGTGTCAAAACCGGCGGACTCGGGTAGGGGGCCCCGAACTATGCGTCTAGGCGGATGGTAACAGGAGACAAGGGACACGATGTTTTTACCCAGGTTCGGGCCCTCTCGATGGAGGTAAAACCCTACTCCTGCTTGATTAATATTGATGATATGGGTAGTACAAGAGTAGATCTACCACGAGATCGGAGTGGCTAAACCCTAAAATCTAGCCTATGGTATGATTGTTGTTCGTCCTACGGACTAAAACTCTCTGCTTTATATAGACACCGGAGAGGGCTAGGGTTACACAGAGTCGGTTACAATGGGAGGAGATCTTCATATCATATCGCCAAGCTTGCCTTCCATGCCAAGGAAAGTCCCATCCGGACACGGGACGGAGTCTTCAATCTTGTATCTTCATAGTCCGGGAATTCGGCCAAAGGTCTTAGTCCGGCCATCCGGACACCCCCTAATCCAGGACTCCCTCAGTAGCCCCTGAACCAGGCTTCAATGACAACGAGTCCGGCGCACAAGTTGTCTTCGGCATTGCAAGGCGGGTTCTCCTGCAAATTCTCTGTATCCGTTGAATAGTGTCTGGCTTCTAGTGTGCGTTGTCCTCCTCGGCTTCTGTGCCCCATAATGACCATCTTCCACGCATCAAACGAATGCAAAAAGTCAGGGGGTTTTCTCTTCACTTCCCCCCCCCCCCAGGGTGCGTTAATGAGCCGCCCATAAAAGAGACAGGGATTTAGATCCAACTCGCACCATCTTCCCTCCGCAAGTCTTCACCAGAGCGCCTCTGACAGAGATCCATTCCAACATGGCCAGTTGATGCCGCTCCTCCTCTCGCTCTTCCAGCCCTCGGCCCGGAGATTGGGGGCAGTGCTCCATCCCGCATAGCGAGTTAGTAGTGCTTCAGTCCAAGGGGCTTCTCCCCCCAGCATATATGGTCCCTGTTCGAGCCGGAATTGCTGCCTATAGCGGCGGAGAGCAGGCGGAGAGCGCTCCCAATCCCTCTCAAGGAGAGCGGGTATGCCTAGTCCCTTATTTGATGAGAGGACTAGGATTTCCAATTCATCCTTTCTCCGAGGGTTGCTAGAGTTTTACGGCCTCCAGCTACAAACCTCACGCCCGCCTCCATTCTGTACATCGCGGGCTTCGTGGCCCTCTGCGAGCTGTTCTTGGGTGTTGAGGCTCATTTCGCATTGTGGAAGAGGTTGTTTTGCCTTGTGCCCCATTCTTAGGAGGGGTCTATTCATCAGGTGGGCGGAGCCGAACTATGGCGCATCGCCGGAACCGGATATCTATCTGGCACCCCAAAGAGGCGTCCGAAGACTGGCCCTCGGAGTGGTTTTATATAGATGACGTCCCCCTGCCGGACCCTGTACGGATCGGACTCCCCGAGTTCAATAATGCCCCGTTGAAGAAGCGCCTGAGTTAGCGCCCACGGAACCCTCAGAGGGAAGCTGACAGGGACGTCCTGTACCTGATGAGCCGGATAAGGTTGTTGGCTTACTCCGGACTGACCATGATTAAGGTCATGGCCGTATGCATTATGCGAGGGGTGCAGCCGCTTCAATACAGAGGCCACCCCATGTGGGATTTCAACGGGGAGGATGACGCCACCCGGTGCGGTCGCAAGGGGCCAGATTCGGCCGCCACTTTAACGAGAATCTTATCCGCTTTGTACAAGGGGGAAGAGGAAGAATTCCTCCGTGTCAACCCGGAAGGCGGATTCTCCATGTACAATCCTCCTAGTTGGGTGAGCGGACACTTTCACTTGCCTGTCCGTTTGTGAAATTCCCGTAGTTGAGTACTTAGATTTAGTAATGTTCAAACGCAGGAGCTGCGCCAGGCTGTGAAGGAAATAAACAGCCCTGCTCCACAACCCGAGGACCCGGGACGGCCCCTCGATCCGGACTCCCAAGAAGATCCGGACTTATGCGTGGAATTGATTGATGGAGTATTTCATCAGTTGAGCAAGAATAACTCCTTAGTGGCCATCACGGCCGACTATCCCGGACTACTTCCAGCCTCCAAGGTAACTAAGATCGAAGTCCTAGTATTCTAATGCTTTATCTTGTGTACTAACAACGTTTCGCAGGGTAAATCCTTGAGGCAGAAGGCCGAGCCCGCAGTGGGCAGCCAACAAGGGCCGCTGAAGCCAAGCGGGCCAAAAAGAAGTGCGGACCGGATCGAGATTCCGGCGCAACGGTATGGCGTGCGGATTTAACGCATGGGGTTTACACCCTTGAGTCTTACTAATGCTCATGATTTTCTTAGGGAAGAAGAGAGCCCACCGGACTATGTCCACCGGCCAAGGTTCGAGACCGGGTCCGGAAGCGGAGACGGACACGGGACGCGCCTCGGGCGCTCCTCCGACAGATGGCGCCGATGGGCTATCTGCCACCAATTCAGAGGTGCAGAGTGCCTTGAACCACAGGTGTCGCCGGACTATTCTTTGTGATGCGTGTTTTCCCCAGAGGCGTTGGACGCCTTTAATATAGGAGATGTGTATCTCCGTGCTGCTCAAAATGGTCTAGCCAGAGCCACGGAGCAGTATGTGAAAGACATACAGGTGAGTAAAATTGAAGGTTATATATGTCAGTAGCCCCCGAGACTTGAAACAGTGAAGATAACTGTTTGAAGGATCATGTGCTATGCAGTGTCTTACAAAGAAGAACACGCAATTGTCCCAGGTGCTCGAAGAGTGCAAGGCTCAGCTCGAGGCCACATTGGCCACTTCAGAGAATGTCAAGGGGACGCCCGCAGGTAATATGTGCTTCGAAAGGTACCTCCGTTTTGAAATGCGGCAGCCCTGCAACCCTGACTATAACAATGCAGATGAGGCCAGAGTAAATCCGGATCAGCAACAACTCCTACGCCAACTAAAGGCTGGCGAGAATGTGCTGACGAGGGTGAGGCAAGAGAAGAACAAGCTTCAAGACGCCAATACCCAGCTGGGCGAGGAACTGAAAGATGTTCGTATTCAGCTATCTTCTGTCGTGAAGGAGAATCGGCGACTTCGACGCGGCATTTTTAGTAAGTGCTTGAACGAATCTTCGAAAAAAGAATTCGGTGAGGAAGTCGATTGACAAAGCTATGTCTGTAGGTCTGCTGACGGGTCGTCCGGCGGAGGAAATGCCCGGTTCATCGGGAGACCTTCTTCCCGAGCTGTTGCAACTACACGAGCGAGTTCGGCAGGCAATGCAAGGCGTCATCCAGGCTATGTGGCCATCCCTCTCCGTGCCCGAAGGCCTTGAGGATCTTGCCAAGAAGCTGGAGGGAGTGCGGCAGCGCTTCCGGTTGTGGAAGATATCGGCTTGCCGTCAAGGTGCCAGGGAGGCCTGGGCCATGGTGTAGACTCGGTACACGAAGGTTGACCCAAACCACATGGCTGAGGTCGGCCCTATAGGTCCGGATGAAAAGGAGATCCCGGTCAGCTTGGCATATGGCCAGGTGGAGCTGGCTGCAAAGTATTCCCAGCAGGACTGTAAATTAGACCGCCTGTTGGATGGCATTGAAGAAGAATATGCCGAGTCGGATTGACTCTGTAAAAATGACATAAAAAATGTCCTCTACCCGGATTGTAGATCGTTTGTCATTGCGGACCTTTTTGCTTTGACCTCTGGACCCTATAGTCCGGAGTGTGTCCGAATACCCTCTTGGTTATGTAAGAACCAGGGCATGCATGGAGACAAGGCGTAGGGGTCATAAGTGCTTTAGCAGACAAGTGCCCAACTAGTTATGTTATATTACATGGTTAGTAAGAAACATCTTCCAGAGAGAATAGTTCCGTTAGGGGTTCCTTTCCCTGGGAGGCACGCCCTAAAGTGCATGTCCGAACTGCCGAAAAGAGCAGAAAAGCATCTGGGGGCAAATGAATAAATACGAAAGATCATCTTTTAGTTCACCGACCGAATATTCCCTTAAGAACGCTAGCTTTCGGCTTCACCCAGTCTGAGGTACACATCCGGCTGACCCGGCAGTAACAATCGCAGAGGTGCTCCCTTTACCACCTAGCCGAACGAACGGGAACGTAGGGGTAAGCACAGGAGCCAGGCAACCCAGCTTGGCCAAAACTTAAGTCATATCGATGCATATAATGGTGTATAAAAGGTTCATGCGGAAGCGTCACACATGTTTTGGGCATGAGGCCCGTTTTATATAAAATTCTTGGTAGAGAAGCCCCCAGGTATTGTGAGCGCAGGTAGCGCGTCGGGTGTGTGCGAATATTGCACATGCAAGCCCCTAAGGGCTTGTGAGAAAAAAGGGTAGGGAGAAGGAACAAAATCCCGGACTGCCAAAAATAAAAATAAAAAATAAAACAAAGGGACGAGGGAAGGAGACGAACACGGAGTCCGGTGCTAGGCGTAGAACCTTCGTAGGCGTGCTGCATTCCATGGGTTCGGCTTGAGTCGGTTGTCCGATGCGCCTCGCAGACGGTACACTCCGCCAGTCAGTACTTGGTCGATGATGAAGGGGCCCTCCCATTTGGTCTTTAATTTATCCTTTTTCTTGTCCGGCAGGCATAGAACTAGTTCGCCAACGTTATATGTTTTGGCCCGTACTTCTCTGCTTTGGTATCTTCGAGCCTGCTATTGATAGAATGCGGAACGAGCCTTTGCCACGTCGCGCTCCTCTTCCAATGCGTCCAAGATATCCTGTCGATCGAGCTCGGCTTCTCTTTCTTCGTACATGCACACTCGAGGTGAGTCGTGGATTATGTCGCATGGCAGTACTGCCTCTGCGCCGTATACCATAAAAATGGTGTGAATCCGGTAGTGCGATTCAGCATGGTCCGCAGCCCCTAGAGTACGGAGTCAAGCTCCTCTACCCAGTGCGTGTTAGATTCCTTGAGGGATCGCACTAGTCTGGGTTTGATGCCGCTCATATTGAGACCATTGGCCCGTTCGACTTGACCGTTAGTTTGAGGGTGATAGACTGAAGCATAGTCGAGCTTGATGCCCATGTTTTTGCACCAAAGTTTGACTTCATCAGCTGTGAAGTTTGTGCCGTTGTCGGTTATGATGCTGTGGGGGACACCTAATGGTGTACGACCCCGGATATGAAGTCTATCACTGGTCCGGATTCGGCCGTCTTTACAGGCTTGGCTTCTATCCATTTGGTGAATTTGTCCACCATGACCAGTAGGTATTTTTGCTTGTGGGTTCCTCCTTTAAGGGGTCCGACCTTGTCAAGCCCCCAGACCGCGAAAGGCCAGGTAATGGGTATAGTTTGTAGGGCGGTAGGCGGCATATGGCTTTGGTTGGCGAATAACTGGCAACCAACACATCGTTGCACTAAGTCCTGAGCGTCTGCCCGGGCCGTTGGCCAATAAAATCCGGTACGGAAGGCCTTGCTTACAAGGGCCCGGGCTGCGACGTGGTGCCCGCCGAGTCCGGCATGAATTTCAGTCAAAAGGTCTCGCCCTTCCTCTTCGGAGATACACCTTTGAAGGACTCCGGTTGTGCTTTTCTTGTAAAGCTCTCCCTCGTGAACTTTGTAGGCTTTAGATCGCCGCACTATGCAGCGGGTCTCGTTTTGGTCCTCGGGAAGTTCCTGCCTAGTTAGGTAGGCTAGGAATGGTTCTGTCCAAGGGGCGATGACTGCCATTATTGCGTGGGCTGACGGCGTTGTTTCGTTGGCGGAGCCTCCAATTGTGTCAGAATGTTCGGTGAAGGGCAGTGTAGTTGTGTCCGGGCTATTGTTTCCGGATTCTCCTTCCCATGATACAGATGGCTTGAACAGCCTTTCTAGGAAGATGTTGGGAGGGACGGCCTCGCGCTTGGCGTCGATGCGTGCCAGCATGTCTGCTGCTTGGTTATTTTCCCGGGCTATGTGATGAAATTCGAGCCCCTCAAACCGAGCTGACATCTTTAAGATGGCGTTGCGGTAAGCTGCCATTTTCGGGTCTTTGGCGTCGAAGTATCCATTTATTTGGGATATTGCGAGATTTGAATCCCCGCGGACCTCTAGGCGCTGAATGCCCATGGAGACTGCCATTCGGAGGCCATGTAAAAGGGACTCGTATTCGGCTGCGTTGTTCGAATCCGTGCACATTATCTGAAGTACGTATTGGACTGTGTCCCCGGTTGGGGACATCAGAACGACGCCAGCCCCCAGGCCAGCCAACATTTTGGAGCCATCGAAGTGCATGATCCAATTGGAGTATGCGCCGTATTCTTTAGGGAGTTCGGCTTCAGTCCATTCGGTGATGAAGTCGGCCAAAACCTGCGACTTAATAGCTCGCCTTGGCTTGTAGGTTATGTCAAACGGGAGGAGCTCGATGGCCCATTTGGCAATCCGGCCCGTTGCGCCGCGGTTGTTTATAATATCATTAAGGGGTACTTCGGATGCCACTGTTATGGAGCACTCTTGAAAGTAGTGTCGCAGCTTCCGGGATGCCATGAACACCGCGTATGCTATCTTTTGATAATGCGGGTACCGTGACTTGCATGGAGTTAGCACAGTGGACACGTAGTACACTGGTTTTTGGAGGGGGAGCTTGTGTCCGTCCGCTTCTCGTTCGACGACGAGCACCGCGCTTACAACTTGATGGATTGCCGCGATGCATAATAGCATTGGTTCGCCCGTGTTGGGCACGGCCAGGACCGGATTTGTTGCCAGTATGGCTTTTATTTCTTCGAGTCCGGCCGTGGCGGCATCCGTCCACTCGAAGTGGTCGGTGTGTCGCAGGAGGCGATAAAGGGGTAATGCCTTTTCTCCTAAGCGGGAGATAAAGCGGCTTAGAGCCGCCACGCATCCTGTCAGTTTTTGTATTTGTTTGAGGTTCTTTGGGGTATCTAATTGTGACAGAGCTCGGATCTTGGCTGGGTTTGCTTCAATTCCTCTACCGGATACGATGAAGCCCAGGAGCTTT
Source organism: Triticum dicoccoides (assembly GCF_002162155.2). Classification (NCBI taxonomy): domain Eukaryota; kingdom Viridiplantae; phylum Streptophyta; class Magnoliopsida; order Poales; family Poaceae; genus Triticum; species Triticum dicoccoides. The sequence goes on from NC_041381.1 coordinate 429,737,645, forward strand.
CCGGCTGGTACGCCGAAAACGCATTTTTCCAGGTTGAGCTTAATGTCATATGTTCGGAGATTGTCGAACGTGAGCCTCAAGTCGTCTACTAGAGTATCGACATGTTTTGTTTTGACGACCACGTCATCTATGTATGCTTCGACTGTTTTGCCAATCTGGTTGGCCAGACATGTCTGAATCATGCGCTGATATGTTGCGCCGGCGTTTTTGAGCCCGAAGGGCATCGCGTTGAAGCAGAATGGGCCGTATGGGGTGATGAATGTCGTTGCGGCCTGGTCTGACTCTGCCATCTTGATTTGATGGTAGCCAGAGTATGCATCGAGGAAACACAATGAGTCGTGTCTTGCGGTGGCGTCGATGATTTGATCAATTTGGGGGAGTGGGAAAGGGTCCTTTGGACAGGCCTTGTTTAGGTCTTTGAAATCGACACATAGGCGCCAAGATTTGTCCTTCTTTGGTACCATCACCAGGTTTGCTAGCCAGTCCGGATGTTTTATGTCTCTGATGAATCCCGCTTCCAGCAGTTTTGCTAGCTCCTCTCCCATGGCTTGTCTCTTGGGTTCGGAAAAACGCTGTAGGGTCTGCTTGATGGGTTTAAACCCTTTTATGATGTTCAGGCTGTGCTCGGCCAGCCTGCGTGGGATTCCTGGCATATCCGAGGGGTGCCAGGCGAAAATGTCCCAATTTTCTCGCAGAAAGTCTCTGAGTGCGGCGTCTACGTCGGGTTTTAATTGTGCCCCGATGGAGGCCGTTTTTGTAGGGTCCGTTGGATGGACTTGGAATTTGACTATTTCGTCCGCTGGTTTAAAAGAGGTGGACTTGGATCTCTTATCTAGTATCACATCGTCCCTGTCCATCGTAGAGCGCAACGCCATTAATTCCTCGGCCGCTAGGGCCTCGGATAATGCCTCCAGGGCCAGTGTGGCTGTCTTGTTTTCAGCGCAGAGCACTATGTCCGGATCACTTGCGAGAGTGATGATTCCGTTGGGCCTGGGCATTTTGAGCTTCATGTACCCGTAATGGGGTATGACTTGGAAAATTGTAAATGATTCTCGCCCTAGCAGAGCGTGGTAGCCGCTGCTGAACGGGGCCACTTGAAATGTGACCTCCTCGGATTTGTAATTGTCCGGCGTGCCGAACACCACATCCAGTGTGATTTTTCCTGAACAGCATGCTTCCCGGCTTGGGATTATTCCCCTAAAAGTTGTGTTGCTTCGCTCAATGCGGCTCCGGTCAATTTCCATTTTTCGCAGGGTTTCCTCATAGATGAAGTTGAGTCCGCTGCCGCCATCCATGAGTACCTTTGTAAGTCGGAAGCCGTCCACTATCAGACTGAGGACCAATGCGGCTGGTGCTCGGGCTGTCCGGAATTTAGGTTCATCACTGGCATTAAAGGTGATAGCCGTGTCACTCCATGGGTTTATTGTTGCTACTTGGTAGACTTCGGCGAGGTTGCGGAGCGTTCGTTTCCTTGCATTGTTTTATGTGAAGGTCTCGAAGACTGTCGACACCGTACTCGGGAGGTATTCTTCGGGTGCTGGAGTTAAAAGCTCCTCGCCACTTCTGGCCACCTGCCGTAGTACCCAACATGCTCTGAGGCTATGCGTTGGTGTGGCTTTCCCTGATTTATGAATTTTACAGGGTCCATTGAGCCATCCTTCCAATACGGTCCCGTACCCTGTAGAGGGTTTTTGTTTTTGATGTTTGGCTCAGATGCCTGGTGATAATCCTCCCTTTTGTTTCGGACTCATGTTATATTCGGGGCCGGATTGTCCCAGAATTTATCTTAGGTTTTCCGATCGCTTTCAGTCGCACAGTACTTTCGTACTATGGATGTCAAGTCGGCGAATCGTGTAATTTCGCGGCGACTTATGGCGTTGAGGATTCCGATGTCCGTGCAGTTGTTAAAGAAGAGTGAAATTGCTTCTTTCTCATGGCAGTCCTTTATCCTGTTCATAACCAGGAGGAATTTGGCCCAGTAGTGGTGTACTGTTTCTCCGGCACTCTTGCCGTATTAGGGATAAATCCCGTATAGTTGGGTGGGCGGGTGGAAATAAATCCGGAACCCTGGCGCCGGACGTAAGATTCAGGGGCCGAGCGGTTTCCGAATTCGGAAGCTTGCTTTCTTAGATATTATTCAATGAATCGGGCTTGCTGCCTGACTTTAGGTTCAGGGTTTGGGCAACATCCTCCCCTCCGCGGGTATCCGGCTTGGAGGGATCGGGAATCCGGACGCATCTGGTCCTTAGGGCGGGCGAAGACTCGCCGCATTGTTCTTCCACCACTTCGACGTGGTGGGTAATATGGGGAGAGTCAATCTCTCTCTGATGAGGTTTAAGCCCAATCTGGTCATAATCAGTAGCGACTCCCAGGGTCGCGATGCGATCCAAGAGTTCGTTCAGGGAGAAGAGCTCCATCGGATCTAACTGCTCGGCGAGCTCCGAGCTGATGTGAAGATTGCTTTCGATGGCCCGAGAGGTCATCGTCGGCGCGGTGGCCGGACTGGCGGTCATCAAAAACCTGCCTAGCCGGAGAGTTTGGCCGACAGCCAAAGCTCCTTTAGCAACGACACCGTCTTTAAAGACGGGATGCGGCATCCTTCCTGATGGTGACGACACAGCGGAACTCTCAATGAAAGCACCAATGTCGGTGTCAAAACCGGCAGATCTCGGGTAGGGGGTCCCGAACTATGCGTCTAGGCGGATGGTAACAGGAGACAAGGGACACGATGTTTCTACCCAGGTTCGGGCCCTCTCGATGGAGGTAAAACCCTACTCCTGCTTGATTAATATTGAGGATATGGGTAGTACAAGAGTAGATCTACCACGAGATCGGAGTGGCTAAACCCTAAAATCTAGCCTATGGTATGATTGTTGTTCGTCCTACGGACTAAAACTCTCCGGTTTATATAGACACCGGAGAGGGCTAGGGTTACACAGAGTCAGTTACAATGGGAGGAGATCTTCATATCATATCGCCAAGCTTGCCTTCCACGCCAAGGAAAGTCCCATCCGGACACGGGACAGAGTCTTCAATCTTGTATCTTCATAGTCCGGGAGTTCGGCCAAAGGTCTTAGTCCGGCCATCCGGACACCCCCCAATCCAAGACTCCCTCAGGATCCCTTCTCCAAGAAGCCAAAATTCAAGGCTGATGATTTCTTCGGCGAGCGTGTATTCTTCACTGAATTCAACCCATATGACAATGCTCGTCTTAGAAGGAAGCGTTTCTGGACTGCCAGCCAGGCCAACTTCTATTCCTCGGTACTCTTCGACAAGGACAAAGTCTTCGACCACCAGCATATTCCTCACGTGGACATGGAATCAATGCCTTGCTTCACACCAGTCCTCAGTATGATTCACGATGCAGGACTGCTCAACTTTTGCACTGACATAGTGGATTGGAATGAAGAGCTAATTCTTCAGTTCTATGCAACGCTCCACATCACTGGTGAAGCTGATGACATCAACACTTGGGTGTTGGACTGGATGACCGAAAACACTCACTACAAGGCACCAGCCTCTGAATTGCTTCATGCCTTGCCACTCAGTCCTCCACCTGAAGGTGCCCGTTGTCTGTACAATGAGCCAGAACTCACTGCTCATTACATGCAAGTGCTCATGAAGCCCCTGAAGCCTAGTCAAGCCCCAAGGACCAAATTCCTTGTGAAGGAATTGCCGTATGTGCCAAGAACCATCTATCGCATTCTGACGAATACTATGAGTCCCATCAAAGGTCATGACTCATCTTATGAAGAAATTGTTGGGATGATGAATAATATGCTATTCAACATCATGCATGGCATCCCTATCAATTACCACGATTTATTCATGAGGACTCTCGGAAATGTTGCACTTTCACCGTTTGGGCTGAAGCCTTATGCTCCATGGATCATGAGATTCCTCAGAACAAGGTCTTCACTCAACTACAAGGCTGACACCCTCAACCATGGCAACTACTTTCCCCCGATTGAAGTCCTCAAACGGACATATTCTTCAAATGAAGAAAAGGGCAAAGCACCAGCTATTATTGATGAAGGCATTCGTCCATTGGATGGTCAGTTCCGCAAAGCTACATCTTACTCCACCAATGATGACTCTGCCACTCATGATTCTGCTGCCAATGCTCCCAAGTCAAGTCCTCAAGCTACTGCTCCTCGTGTGATGATTGACCATGAGCTGCTTCTAAGTCTTCACCAGAAGGTTGATCGGAACCACAAATGGGTTAAGCGTTAGTTTGGCTCTATTCTTCACAACATGACCTCTACAAATAATGCAGTGAAGAAAAACCATTACTACCTCCATGAAGTTTTCGATCACACCTGGGTTATTCTGTCACATCTGTATGGTGAAGAACATCTGAAGCAAATGGGCTTCAAAGAAGACTTTGACTGGTCTGCTCCTCCGCCGAAGAAGGTCAAGGTTCCTCCGTTGGTCGCCAGTTCATATTCTTCATCCTGCGACACAAATGAGTATGAAGACCTGGACGACACTGCAGCAGGCCCTACATCGACTCAAGACCCCAACAACACTGGCGCTCCTCCATCTTCATGATATTCTTCAGGGGCGTTAGTCCTCATTTTCAACCCTTTTGGTCATTCGATGACAAAGGGGGAGAAATTTGAGTTAGTCTTCAAGCGGGTCTATCTTATATGGGCGTTTTTTTTCTAAGTTACAACTCTCGTTCTTTTGATGACTTTACTGGATCGAGTTGTAATCTTAAACTCTATGGTGGCCTGATATTTTTGTTGTGTTCTTCTGCATGTTTATTCCTCATTTATGTCAATGCATGCATGCTAAATTACATTAGTCACCATATTTCATCATGCATTTCAAATTCTTCATATTATATGTTAAATGCGTGTATGAATTACAAGATATAGGGGGAGATCTCCATGATTATACTCTTCAAGTGTGCATTGCTTCAAAAGCAGATTCCTCACTATGCACATCTTCAGGGGGAGTTCTTCTATATCTTGCAATCAAATTTCTCAACATCAATACTTACACTTCATATATTTATCCCCGTTGAAAATTTGACCTATGTTGTCATCAATCACCAAAAAGGGGGAGATTGTAAGTGCATCTAGTGCCCCTTAGTGATTTTGGTGTATTGAAGACTTATAGGTTAAGCGACTGATGCGTTTGTGAGTGTACACAGGTCTATAAGTCTATGAGGAGTTTGATATTTACAGAGAAAGTCGACCCCTAATAATGAAGTTCTTCGACTGAAGACTTTGGACTTATGAAGACTTTCCGAAGACTTTGAAAGTGAAGAAATTGGTGTGACCTTGAAGACTTGGTAATCATTTGAGGAACATGAAGCGTGAAGACTCTTGTTTTTATAGTTTCATTTTCTCTTTCTTGAGTCATAGGAAACACCGTACTGTTAAAGGGGGTCGAGGAAATACTAAGGAAAAATTTCCATGTGATGCTCAACTCAAAATCCTACACCGACCAATCCCTTCGAGTGAAGCCATTGGAAATCTCATACAGTTCAGTCAATTTCTTCAGTGACAGAGATGAAGTTCATCTGGTCACTGAGGAATTTGTTCTGACTGAGGAGTTAGGAATTCGCCAGTGCGGATTACCTACACAGTGAGGAACATGATTGCCCTGAGGAATTTGATAGTCAAAATTCCGACCGTTGTTGTGCTATGCGCCAGCTGTCCCAAAATATCCTACCACCTAACGGTCATATCAGACAAGGGCATTTATGTCTTATCATGTTGGGCTGCTCCCTAGGCTATAAATAGCCGCCCCCCACAACCACTAGTTGGTTGGATGCTCCGAGAGAAACTGACACTTGTCATTTGAGAGCAACCCATCCTCCGAGGACTTTGAGCGAAAATCATCAAGTGAGGAAAACCCAAACCCAAACCTTCAAAACCCCAAAGTGATTGAGCATCACTGAAGAGATTGATCCTGCGTGGATCTGACGCTTGTTACCTTTGAAGACTGTGCTTCTTCCAGACGGTTAGGCATCAAGGTCTAGAGCATGCAAGAGGAATTGTGGATCGCCGAGTGACCAAGTTTGTGAAGGTCCGGAAGTCACCTGAAGACTTACCAAGAGTGATTGGGCGAGGTCTGTGTGACTTTAGCTCAAGGAGAATATGGTGAGGACTGTGTGTCCGGGACTGGGTGTCCTCGAGTTTAAATACTCAGCCGCTCCAACCAGATGTACAACTAAGACAGCAGTTGGAACTGGTCTACCAAATCATTATCTTCACCAAGCTTCCTGGTTCTATTTCCTCAACTCTTTCATTTCCTCATTTCTATTGCTGTGTGCTTGTTCATATCTGTTTGAACACTTTGACTGAAGACTTTCTCAATTTCCTCAGTTCAGTTTCTTCAGTCTGTTCATCTTCATCTTGTGTTATCATGTGTTTACGCTTTCTGTACTCTGTGCTTGTCTTCATTTCATCATGATGACTATGCGTGTGTTCTGCTATGTTTACTTTTGAGTACTTATTCCGCTGCAAGTAGTTCTTCATTTAGGAATTTCCTCACCAGCAAATTCCTCAGTGAAGAATTCATAAAAATCGCCTATTCACCCCCCTCTAGTCGATATAACGCACTTTCAATTTTCCCCACGCATCAATTGACGTACCTCACAAGTTATGTCTCTCCTTTGTCCGACCAAGGACGATTGATCTTCCTATGTAGTTACGTCTGCTTACCACAACCATATCGTCCCCCCTCATCATTCGTGCATGCCTCCTGACCCGTCTCTCACACGCACGTGCACATACAGGCAGACATCCCCTCTCTTATTGATATTGCAGGCGTGCCCTCCGTTTGTCTAGCAAGCCTCTCCCACCATTTGTGAGAAGCAACTCCACCACCAACCCCTCCGACAATCTAGCTATGTCTCTCTCCCAACCTTATTCCTCTCCTACACATATGCATTGATGCCGATCGATCTCCCTCAATACATAAGTAGGTCTCTCCTCCTCCAACATATACCAGCAATTGTACCTCTATAGTTAGGTCACTGCCCCCCTACCCCCACACACACTGATAGTCGAGCACTGTAGGTAGGTATCTAAGCCACAGAGACAATCTGCGTCTGTCCCCTCTCACGTTCCAGTAGCCCAGCCACCCCATATATTTGACGCGGGCAGATACAAAATCAATGACACTCTTTATCGATTGCGCACACACACACACATCATCACTCTCTTTGATTCTATGGATACCTCACGCCGATGACACCTCCACTCTCTTCTCGTGGATAGCCCCCTCTATATATGTTATATCCAGGACTCTTCACACACATTGCATATGTTACATTTTTTGATTGAAATATCATCAACACATATTCCCTATCTATCTCTCATGCCCCCACCCCCAACCCACACACGCCGATAGTCGAGTGCTGTAGGTAGGTATCCATGCCAAAGAGACAAACTGCACATGTCCCCTCTCACGTTCCAGTAGGCCAGCTACCCTATATCTTTGACATGGGCACACACAAATTCGATGGCACTCTTTATCGATCGTGCGCACGCACACACACACACACACATCATTCCTCTCTTCGATTCTATGGATACCTCACGCCGATGATACCTCCACTATCTTCTCGTGGATCGCCCCCTCTCTATATATATGATATATCCAGGCCTTTGTTTCACACACATTGCATATGTTACATTTTTTCATTGAAATATCATCGACACATATTCCTTGTCTATGTCTCAACCCCCCCCCCCCAAAATGCAGTCACGAACCCACACACTATATCTCTCTATGTTTATATCTCTCTCACACAAACCCAGGTAGGTGGTGTATGTACACGAAGAGAATAGGTGCACGTACTCACGCTTCGTGGGCAGCCACACCCGCGCGGGTACATGGTGGAGCTCATTTCTGTACGAAATGGCAACCCACGTGCTAATTTGAGCGCATGTAACGGTTGTTTACCTACGGAGGTCGTGTACCACACGTGCACGAAACAAAGTTCGACTTGATGCGTCAGCGCATTATTTTAAATAAAGTTATATCGCTCAATGCCACGTACATAGAATATAAAATGATTTTTATGGAGAAAAAGGTAGTCCGCTCCACTATATACAATGGAGCCTGCCTGCCGGGATTTGATCTCTCTTCAGGGTATCTCACACAAGTCGGTGGTGGCCTCTCTCTCTCTCTCTCACCGTTGGTCACTGACCCGGCCGCATCCCGCCCACCGGTGGAAAGGAAGGATAAGCATTGTTTCTCTGTTCGATGGCGCCAAGGTAGCACGTCCCGATCTGCGGTACCCGCCGTTCTCTCTGACCAAGCTCCGGCGTGGTAGGGCCTATGCCACTTGCTCGCTGCCGCAGTATGGGAAGATCCCACCCACCGCCGCTCTCCTAGTTACATCCCGATGACCCCTAGGTATCCCCTCCGGCCTTGCTCCACTACCCATCTTCCTACGTTGCTACATGTGGAAAATCTTTCATGTGGATCTTCCCTAGTTCTTTGCCCAAAACGTAGCTTGTCCGGCGTACTTTCCATATTGCAATCTCGTTCTCACATCGTTTTAGATAAACGCAACTGTGTTGTTTTGTTCTCTTAGGACAAGGAATATGCTTCTTTTTTGTCGGCATATGTGTCATCAATTGTTATTGGCTAGTAATTGTTTCATTTCTACCTGTTTTTTGCAAACAAGGCTATCCATTTCACCTCGTTGCTATTGCGACATTTTGGTGAACTACACAAATCACGTTTTTCTTAAGAGTGTTTTGTGAAGTTCTACTAAAATGTCACATGGGCAACATCTCTAGATTTTAGTGCGACTGCACAAAAGGAGATTGATTTTGCTCTATCCTCGTCATCCAACTCCGAGCCTAATCTTCTCCAACTATTTGCTTAATCTTCTCCAACTAGTTAGTCTTAAGAGAGACTGCAAAGGTGACCGGCTTCTATTTGTGTGTTTATTGTTTCATCAATAGTCCTCTATTATTGTAATCACACTTAATATCTTTTGAACAGGGACGCTCAGCTCTATTTTAGTGGAGCTGCACAAAATGATCGGCATGTTGCATGCTCCTGTCAGCTACTTTTTTTGCCAACATGCCTTATTGATTTAGACAGAGCTGGGGGAAACTTGCTGCAAATGAAAGCATGGATCAATTTTTATTTAACACCTTCTCACAACTTTGTCTTCAGTTGTGATGTAAATATTAGCTCTGATCTGCTAATCATTGAGATGCATTAGCAAGGAAGTTAGTTTTTTATTTTTATTTTCGAAAGAGCATGGATGGGAAGACACACGAAACAAAAGCTAAAAGCTCAGAGCATTGTACAATTTCATGTCGCTGGAAAATTATTTGTATATTACGTCAATTATGTTGCTGGAAGCTTGATAGCATTGCCAGAAGCCTCTTTAGTATTTATCTTTTTAGAAATTTCAAATGGACATATTTTTGAGTGTAGACTCACTCATTTTGCTTCGTATGTAGTCACTCGTTGAAATCTCTAGAAAGACAAATATTTAAGAACGGAGAGAGTAGTGCACAACTGCATGGGAGACTCAGCCCAGTCGTTGTGCCGCACCTAATAGTGTGTAATGAGTAGTCAAATCATAAGCCCCACCTTTCCCCTTGTAAGTTGCTCAGAAGAAGCAACCATCAATACACTCTTCTTTGAATCCGCTCATACTACTCCCTCTGTCACTGTTTGCTTCAACAATCTTTGGGACCAAGGCGACTAGCGATCAGCGTGAAAAATAGCATGTCTATTACTAGAGGAAATATGCGTACACACATGCATGCGTGCTTCCACCCCGGGTACACACATGCATGCACTTACTCCACTCCGCATACACACCTACATCGAGAGAAAATTGTGGACTTGATTGTGGTTACCACGCCCTAATTAATTGAGCATTAAAGCAAACGCGTCCAAAATCTCTCTAGTTGTGGAAATGCATGGAGAGAAAGGCATGAGAATGAAGCGCGCCCTGTAAACTGTGACGGAGGGAGGAGTAGTATGAAGGTGCAAAACCAAGTACATGTATGGCCAGTCAGTCAACGCACTTCCCCTTGGCATATCACTGACATGTGGGACCGGAGTGTGAGCAAACCGATTTCAATTGACGGCTAAATGGCCAACCCACCGTTCCTTGAGAGAGATAAGGAGTGAGAACACACATACGGGCTCGCACGGAGGCCAAGATATATTCGAGCATGGTTGATCGATACCATCATTACATGTTCGATGTTTTTTAATAGTACTATTGGGCTGCCGTTTTTCGCACTTCTCCCGAATAAAAAAATGTGTACTTTATCCGAGATTAAAATAAAATAACAGTACAGACGCTCCACCATGCGGTTCCAAGTACCTATATAGTAGTAGTAGTACTACTCGTACTACTAAACCTTGCGCTTGGTTGTTCGCCTCTTTGTGAAGTCAAACAATGATGTTACTAAAGTGTATGCGTCTGGCAATCTAACACCGAATGAACTGTTGCACGTCCACCGCCTGGGCGAGGGTAGGTTGCATTAGACAAAAGCTTCTCGTCATCATGCGAGCCACCAGGCTTGAGGTAGATGGAGAGGGCGTAAGCGAGCTTCACCTTGTCATGTAGGCTTCTCCTTATTCTGCGAGTTGACGGGACACACCAAAAAGTAGTGCTAGTCCATACTCCTCCTTTCCGGTTAATATGGCTTGATCTTTTTTGTGGATAAATGAGAGAGATTTATTCATATATAAGCATTCTTAGGACGATCAGCCAAGGGACTGGTCACTAGGAAGCGAGGTACCCTAGAAAAAAAGAAGGAAGCGAGGTGTTTCATCAAGCCAGCTCTCGGTCACATTCAAAGTGCAGCAAGCACGGTTCGCACAAAGATGCACCGCAAGGTTTGCTGCCTGTTTATATGCTGAATAACAAAAAAAGAGAAAATATTAATGAGCGCTCCTATTTCTAACAGGACATAGGAGCCAAAATTAAGCAAGAATTGTGGCGAGTGTTCCATGCAATCAACTTCCATTATTACATGCGTGAACCCTCGAAGAGAACCAAATGTGTTGAAGATTGCTTTATCACATATTAAAATAAAATAAGAGTGCAGATGCTCTACCATCGGGTTCCTAGTAGTACATACCTATATAGTAGTAGTACTAGTAGTAAACTTTACGCTTGGTTGTTCACCTCTTCGGGAAGTCAAACAATAACGACACTAGTACAGTGTATGCTTCTGGCAATATGACACTGAATTAACTGTTGCACGTCAACCGCCTCAGCGAGGGAGAGCTTGCATTAGTCAAAAGTTTCTCCTTGTCCTGTGAGCCACCGCGCGCAAGCTCCTCCCGTCCTGCAAGCTTCTCCTCCTTCGGCAAGTTGACGAGACACAACAAAGTAACCCTAGTCCATACTGCCTCCTTTCTGGTTAATATGGCTTAATTTGAAACGAGATAAATACACAATCTGTAACTATATATTTGTAAAAATACGGTCAGTGCACTTCATAATACGCTCATTGTGCTCAATATATGCATTTTCTGGTGTCTATACGTCACTAGCTCACCCTGGCTGAGTATGTGTGTGCATCCACGTGTAGGTTGAGCACTTGAGCGTGACCGTGTGTGTTCCGTCGTGTGCTCGGAGATGCATGCGTTAGGGCGTCGCGGGTGTGTTTTGCGTCCATGTGTATGTGTGACTGTTGCATGCATGCACGAGGTTGTAGTACCTCACATTCACATGTTCATAAGTCAATGCTTTGTTAAAATGTTGCATGCAAGGTTTAATCATTCATTGTCCACGCATGCATTCTCGATATTAATACGTTGATAAAGACAATTTCTTGAGGAAAACGAGCCCATGATGAGTACAAAGGGGACCAATAAGCCAGGACAAAGGGAGTACTAGTAGTGAACTGTAAGGAGGGAGTAGGTACTAGTAGTACTACATAACAACGTGCAGCAACAAAATTCCTCTATGCACATCCTGTCTGCATGTCATGCAAGAAAATAGAGATAAGTACAAGTGAGACTTAGGAACGGTCATACACGTAGGGGGAGTATGTGTAGGGGCCACTCAGGAGCAGTCAGATCACACAGTAAGTTAGTCGGAAGAAGCAACTATCATTTCACTCTTCAATGACACATACCCAATATGAAATGGTTTATATGGAGAGAAAAACAAAATTGCTCCACTATATATACACTAGCAGGAGCCTAAGCTACAAGCCTGCTTGCTTGGGGTGGTCTCTTCACAAGCATAGAACGACGGTGGCCACACCGCCGGTTACAGATCCGGCCTGATCCCACCGCTGGGGGAAGGGGGCGATGTTCCGCGTAGACGCCGTCGACAGCGGCGAGGGAGAAAACCCAATTTGATGCATCCCAATCAGGGGACCCCGCGGTATGGGCTGATGCCGCCTCCCAACCACCCTTCTACCTACACCCCGACGTCCCAGGTACAACTTCCTTTTGGAGCCGGCTTGCTCCGCGGCCGCAGCTCCCCACATAGCTCCATCTCCATGTGAATCTTTCTCTACTTCTACCGGCTTCTATTTGTGATGAGTTTATGTCTCATGAACTAGTGCCAGTACTATTATTCTAATCACATTTCTTCAATATCTTTGCCAACAAGGATGCTTAGCTAGATTTTAGTGGAACTGCACAAAAGCATCATATGATCCGGAGGGTGCCCGCCGTCTTTCCTTCGACAGGTTCTACCTAGCCAGGAAATTAACTTCTATTTAGGGTTTAGGGTTTACGTCGTTGTGACCCCATCAGTAGTTTTTTTGTACACACTCTCACAACTTTTGTCTTTAGTTGTGAAGTAAATATTGGCTATGATCTGTGAATCATTGAGATGCATCAGCATGCGTGTTAGTTTTCCTTTGTATTTGATGGAATGTTGTAGCGGGGCAACCTTGGAGTAGGAATGAAAATGGAGCGGAAAGTTTCTGTTTTTCCAGAGAAAAAATGGAAACGGAGAGAAACCAATGTTTCGTTTCGTTGGATCACGCCATCGAGCAAAACCAACATTTAAATCACGTATGTCGCGTTTGTGTCTCACACTCCTCCATGGCTCCACCCCACATGGTCGCTCGGCATGCCACTCACCGCAAATTGACTATACGATAACTTTCCCGCCTACTTGTCGTTGGATCACGCCATGGAGTACTAGCACTACTGGAAGAGATTGACAAGGAGGGGGAGGACAGCTAGCTATAGCACGGACTCCCAAGAACTTTTTACATGCATGTTGTGGCCGGCCGTGGTGACCTTTGAACACGGAGCAGTCGCGTGCACCGGGAAGCGACGCAGACGGTGCTCTCTCGGCCGGCGATCCACTTCAATGCTGGTGCCAGTGAGATGTGGCATCCGGTCTGGCCGGGCATGAATGTGGCACTGACCGTTTCGGGCGGGAAGCACGCATGGGTGATGAAGAGGGTTCGGGTTGGTCAGGAGTGGGCATGGCAGCCGTCCAGACGCCCGCAAACAAGAGATGTTGTACGTAAATATTGATGCATATATAATTAATAACGTAAATAATGTGCCAATTGGACAAATATGATTGGATATGGAGATGGAGATGGATTTTACGTAAACACGGATATGCATGTATATGTCTATGTGTGTGTGCACGACGACTCTCGCGACTACCCGAACACACAATCGATGTCTCGTTCTCCCTACACACACACAAACTTAGTACCGCCCCATTTTGTTCCTAGGATAGGAATATCATAGGAGTGAGAAACAATATGAAGTGAGATAAATGGAGTACAATGTAAAAGAAGAAATGTACAAGCACTCACGCTGCCTCTGAGATACCCGCGAGTACACGATGGAGCGCATTTGTACATGAAGAGGCAGCTTACGTACGTAATAATTTTACCCTTTAGTTTGTTCACTTAATAATGGAGGGTCAGGACCACATGTGAGCGATACAAACTGCGACCTGGAAGAGGGGGCGTGTTTTTGATCGAGTTTTCTTTCTTGGTACGTTAAAAAAAGTTTTGTCCACCATTTTTCGTGTCTTTTTTCCGGGAATGTGCATATTCTATTTAAAACCACTGCTATGGAGAATTTTTTTTTACTCCATTGTATATATAGCCTCTTGTTTGATAGGGTTTCTCGCGTCTCGCTCTCTCACCCTCTCCATATCTAAACAAGATGACAGTGTCCACTCTATCACTCTCCTCACCGGTGGTCACGCATCCGACCGAATCCCATCCGCTGCGGGAGGTCAGGAGGTGCAGCGTTGACCTTGTCGCCATTGACGATGGAGGAAGCCGACGCGCACCGTCCTCTCTGAGTCTGTGCTGGCACGGATGAAGGTCCTCTGTGCCCTTCTTCGCTGCCGTCGTGTGGGAAGATCTCGCCCGCCTGCCTAAGCGACATCTCGCCCACCTGAGGTATAACTTCTTTTGGATTTCATGCTTCATTGCACTGGACCAGCTCCCCAGGTCGCTTCATACGGGTTTTCTTCTATGCCATTGCTCCCCACCTCCCCATGTACATTATCTAGGGTTCATCGGCTGGTCCAACATCACCTATTTTTTTACTATTATAGAAGAAAGGCCACTCGAAAAGTTGTCCTGGTTTATGCTTCGGTGGAGTATACGTGTTTTTTCGACAAAAAGTACATGGTGGTTATGCGGTCATTGTCCATACGCTCATACTACTGCTGCTAATCTAATACTATCACTGGTTAAATGAAGCAATGTCCATGGTAAAGTGGCGGACCTTTTAAGTAATGTTGATGCCAATCCAGAGGCGTCGATAAATGCTTCTGTCCTGCTTTTTTCTCAGGTATCCTGATTTAGTTCCCATCAAGATAATCATGATGCTTCTGTTTGTTGGTGTACTTTCCATTAACTCTTATTGACATATTAGATGTCGTTGTTAATTTTGTACCACCGCCAAAACAAAGTTAAAACACTATATCCCTTTTTTATACTTTTGCAAACAGCGATGCGCATCTCCACACCCGGGCATGTCTTCCTCAATTTTAGTGGAACTGCACAAAATTGGATGGCCATTGTTGTTCCGCCTCACTGTCCTCTGCCACGTGGTTCTTCCTTCCTCGAGCTTGATTACCGAGAAGAAATAGATCACAGTGAGAATCTTTCGAACTTCGTTGGTGCCTCACCCAAACTTGATTCCAAATGGATGATGCGTCACCATGATGACCTATCGATGCTCATGGTTGCGTCTCATGGTTGCATCGGCTGGTGAAGCTGATGGATTTTTGACGAAAAAAAGTTGTCTTCCATCAGTGCTCTTTGCTTGTTACCCACAAAGATGATATCCTTCATTAGTTCACCTTCGTTGCGTTGGAGACGCAGTCATGTTTCACGTTGGTGCAATTTTATCACACGATTGGCTATGAACCAAATGCTTCCTCGAAGAAGCATCGACGTTGGTACTAGGAGCATAAGTTTTGTATTGATCTCGAAGCCTTCTCACAACTTTTTCTTCAGCTCCAATGTAATTTTATTTGTCCAGCTATTAACTAAATATGTGAACAGACTTTGATTAAAAATATGGTGTGGACTAAAAATCTGGACGGACGTAGTAGCCCTCCGTTTTTATTTAGTCTGCATATTAGATTTGACTGAAGTCAAACTTCGTAAAGTTTGACTAAGTTTAGGCCGAACACGACAAACCATAATTATTGAGAGAGGGCAAAGTGCACATACTCTCAATTGAAATTAAAATTCTTTATTTGCACACACTCTCACACCTTTCTGATAATTTGGCCCATCTGTGGTTGTTCACTTAACGGAGGGTAGTGTACCGCACATGAATGACAAGAAGTGCGGCTAGGACGCACGGATCATTAGTTCATCGTAAGTAGTTTTCTTCTCGGGTACGTTAAATAAAGAGTTTTGTTTCGTACGTACACAATTTAAAGTGATTGTTATGGAGAGAAAAAGAAAACCACTCCACTATATATTAGTAGTATACATGAGTACTATATAAGTTGGAGCCTCAGCGCTTGTTCTCTAGGGTTTGCACTCTCCACACTCTCGCCGCACTACATATATATAAGCGTTCCTTTGCTAGGGTTTGCTATATCCAGTCTCTCACCCTCTTCACTAGATCTAAACAGGACTGCGTTGGCCTTTGTCTCTCTCCCCCCTCACAGCTGGTGAAGGAGCTGTCCGGATCCCGTCGCGCCGGGAAGGGGAGGAGGTGCAGAGCTCACTCTATCGCCTTCGGCAAGGGAGGCAATCCACTGCCGGCTGCGTTGTTCTCTTTCACCCAGCGCATGTGCGGGAGGGACACCGACCCCTTCTTCCTCGCTGCCTTACGTAGTGTGGGCCGATCCGGCCTCCCGTCGCACGCCTAGCCACATCCTGACTACCCTAAGGTATAACTTTCTTTAAAACCGTCATTGCTCTAGCTGCATGTGGATCTTTTTCGATTCTGTAGTCGAATCTAGGTCTTGGTTCAAAGAGGAAAGAATGGTGGGATGGGGTGGAGCATGAATCTAGGACGTGGTTCAATGACGAAAGGAGGGAGGGAAAGTAGTATAGACTGGCTATCCAGCCGCTATGTTGGTCGAAAAGGGAAAAAGGGGGTAACCCAGTACACACATTTGTAAGGAACCGATCTCTTTGTTGAAAAAGGAAAGAAACTGGGGGTCGGTAGTTTGTCTAGGACTAGATTTGCTGCCCTCACATAGGAAAAAGGTTCAACGAGAACAAATATGGGACCAACGCAGATATGCTTCTTGGCAACATACTATGCATCACCCATTTATACGTATGGAAGCACATGGTGCTGGATGTCCCATTTCCCATGTTCCATGCAACTATTTTGCTGTTGTAAATCTAAGAATGCCGCTGGAAAATTGAAGCAATGCCACTGTTAAAAGTAAATTACATTTTTAATAGATGTTATTTTAAGAGAATTTCTATGTTAATACGAATCAATGCAACCATTTTAGAAATGCTACTGTCTTATACTTTGTTTTCCATCAAGATAAGGTAGATGCTTCTTTTTGTGGCCGCATGTTTCATCCTCTTTTATTGGCTAGTAATTGTTTCTTTTTTTGCCTCTGTTAAAACATGGATATCTATTCAACTTGTTGCTATTGTGACATTTTGCTTCGCTATGCTTAACACTTTTGTTTTAAGATTGTTTTGTGCAGGTCAACTTGAATGGCACACCGGCAACTTTGCTTAATTTTGGTGGAACTACACAAAAGGAGATCGGATTTCCATATATGTGTTGAGATTTCTTTGAAGTCCTCCTCACGAGTTGTTTCAAATATTGGTCAAGAAAGGTCATTACCGGCTTTCATCCACATGATGGTGTAGTGTGCTTTGAGATGTTGTGCTACTTGTATTGGTACTGTTTTGTATAAATGTTGAATTGAAGCTATTGAACTGCTGTATTTTACCACTTAAGTGAGCAAAAATTGTTCCAACCCAGACATGATGCTTGTTTCTTTGTTACAACAAAACTCTGCATCACCCCCTTTATAAGTAGATGGAAGCACATGGTGTTGTTGCGCCCACTCTCCCTTGGAACTGTTTATGCTTTTTGTTAATCTAATGTTGCTGGTAAAATTAAGCAATGCCACTCTTAGAATTAACTACTGAATCTTAGTTCAAAATTGTAATAGTTGTTAGGGATCGGCGGGAGTACCGTTTCTGTTAGAGATCAGCTGGAGTACATGTTTAAAAGAAGTATTGTTGAGATAATGTCTTTGTTATTATATATCAGTTATAGTGTTTTACAAATGGTACTATCCTCCTTTGTAGTTCTTTCTACATGTTTAACCAAGGTATTGTTAAGATAATGTCTCTGTTAATATGAATCAGTCGCATCGTTTTAGGAATGGTACTTTTATGTTTTGTCGTTCTTTATACATGTTGAAACAAGGCATTGTTAAGATAATGTCCCAGTTAATATGAATGAATCACACTGATTGAGAATTGCTACTCTCCTACTTTGTTTCCCATTAAGATAAGGTAGATCAGTAGATGTTTTAATTCTGGGAGTATAATCATCAACCATTATTTCTCAGTAATTGTTTCCCTTATAGCTATTGTTGCATACAGGGATATCAAAACTTCTGCTCAGTTTTATTTTGACTTTGATTTTAGTTGAACTACACAAAAGGAGCCAATGTGTTTAAGGCAAACTGTTGCATTACTAGGTCCAGTTGGTCTTACCACTTTGCAGAAAGAAGCAGTCAGTGTTTGTGCCACATTACAAAAGGAATGATAGAGAAGCTTTAGAGTATTGTAGACGTTGGTGACATGACTAGTCTGCAGACCAAGGAAAACCCCAAGTCAACAACATGTGGGGTGCAAAATTCACCCCACAAGGAAAGATATGACCATGTCAGTCACCGACATAGCTGTAACAAACGAGGTCAGTATCGGCCTTCATCCACATGATCATGATTTGTTATGTTGTGCTGATTATATTGTTGTATTGCTTTGAATAAATGTTTAATTCAAGATATTGTATTGCTATCCTTTCTTGTTAAGATAATGAAGATGATTAAAGTTGTAAGCGTATGTTTAATCAACTAGTACCACTATTATATTCATCAGGCTTTTTTGTATTTATGCACACAGGGATGCTCATCTTGATTTTAGTGGAACTGCAAAAAATGTTTAGATGGTTTATGTCCTCCATAATACTTCATCATGCATAATACATCGAATGGTTCTCCAATCATTGTTTGATTTCAGTGGTACTGCACAAAAAGATACGATGGTTAATCCGTCTCCCATGTACCATTACAATGTGCAAACTAATGACAAACCATGCTCGTCTGAATGGAGCTACCAACGTCTTCAAGGCAGAAGAATCCCCCCAAGAAAGAACTCTGTCCAGCAGAATACTACCTTTAAGAAGGGCAAGAAGAAAAGACAAAAAGAGAGGCTGCTACTTTACTTGTGGTTCAGAGGAACACTGGGCAAACAAGTGCCCAAACAAGTATAAGAAGCCAGGACAGGACTCCAAGTCTGTCAATGTCACTCTAAGCAACAATGATGGGGCATATGGGTATGGTAATCTGTTTACCGTACTTTCAGTTTGTCAGTCCACCGATCGGCAGGTTGACACTGGGGCCAATATTCATGTGTGTGTTGATGTGTCTTTGTTTTCTTGGAGCATATAAATACGAAATCTACAGGGATGCTCAGCTTGATTTTAGTGGAACTACAATAAATGTTCAGATGGTTCGTGTCCTCCATAATACTTCATCATGCACAATACATTGAATGGTTCTCTAATCATTTGTCGTCACCTTGAGGCACCAGACTATCAGTTGACAAACTGATGAAGACCCTACCCATTCCACAGTCATAGGCATTATATATTTTGAATGGGAAAAGCTTGTCAAAGTTTAATCATTGATGTTAGATAGAAGACATTAGTTTAATAAATTGGAATTGGAAAACCTTATCAAATTTTGCTCATTGACGTTAGCCAGAAGACATGCATTTGATATTTTGAGTGGGACGCCCTTTGCTGTGAGCAACGTCGATCATTTTTTCCTATTCCTCTGTTCGGTTTAGAAGTAAATATTTACTCTGCTGAGATGCATAGTCACATGAATGTTAAGTTATGTAAGGTATTTTAAGAGTTTGTTCTGAATGTTGTCTATGTAATGCCATGCCTTGTGAGTTTGATTGCAAAGTTGTGCTTGGAATGTTCTGGCATGCGGCATCACGAGTTGTTCACCGTGCCTCCTAAGAATAATGCTTCATATTGTTTTGCATGTTGATCTAATGCCAGTGATTTGCATGTTAAGATCATCCTCTTCTATTGTTTCTGTGCTTAAGAAGTTCATCGTCTTATGTTTCATTCAAAGCCTATACGACAACTCAGGTAGCTTAGAGGTGAAACCATATGATCTTCCAACCAACTCATCATCTTAGGCCGTGATTGGATCGTCGTTTTCCAACCAAAACCGCTTGTAAAACTGACACTTGTAAATAAAAACAGATGATCTTGGGAGAAGCGCTTGGTTGGTCGATTTTGACTAGTAAAATATACACTGATCTCTCAAATTACACGTGTAACTCGTCGGTTTTCGTTATAGACCTCGGGCCGTCGGTTTCATTATGCCTGTATTTTACGCGTTGTTTCCGGTGACGAGTAAATTACACTTGTATCTTAATACATGTGTGAAACAATCCAGAGCTCCCAAGTGCAGCCTTGGTGTTTCATGTCGGCTCAGTTTCTCGAAGGTGCTCATAGACGTCCAATGATCCTGGCTTCCTGAATGAGCAGCGGACGCTGTATCAGACCATCCATAGGGCCCGCGAGGCCCTCTCTGTCATCCTTCAAGTTGTTGCCCTCGCCGTGTCATCGAGCCTTGTCAACATGGTCAATGAACATGAGGAATCAGGAGATGACTTTACTTGTAGAGGATGACAGTAGGGACCCATCAGGGCCATTGTCGTACGTATGCAAGTTCCTCCTTATTATATATATACAACTATATTTTTTTCCTTCCTCCTCGTTTCCTGATATCATGGTCCCACACCATCATCAACCTATATAGTCAATAAACGTGAGAATTGCACAAAGAGCGGCCGACAATCGGGACCCAGCAGCTCTAGCAGTATTTGTGTTTTTGAGGTGTGCGCAGTGTTTCTCTTGAGCGATGTTTTTCTTGTTGTTCAAAGGAGCAGGGTATCAACTGGGCGGACTGTGGCCCGTCTGGCCCAGGCTAATATTTTATGTCGACCAACTATCCAGCCCAGATATTAATATTTAAATATGAAAATGGCTAGCCCAGCTATTTTTTGTAGAATACCCAACCCATGTTAACTTGTTATTCTCCGGGCCGCATTAGACTTGCCAAGAAAATAGGCTTTAAGAAATAATAAATGGGCTATAATTAAAAAAAATTGGCTGTAAATATAAAAAACACAACGAACAGGTACATTTTTTATTCTTATCAAAAAAGGTAAAAAATTTAATTTCATTACTTGTTGCGCGCACAAAATTTCGTTGGATTTTTAGCTAATACAAATTTATTTTGAAATTATATTTAATCTAACTCTAAATTTCGGGTTAAAAAAATATTTCGGATCCCATCAAAATGTTAGAAATTTTGTTAAATTGTTTTTTGGGCGGTTGGCTGAAATTATTAACAAAGTCCTCGATAGAAAATGGGTTGTAATTTTAACAAACAGTAAATGGGTTGAGCAAATTCCATTAGAATTAAAAAATGGGTTGTACATTATAACAAATCGCAAATGGGTTGTATATTCTCTGTCACAGATGTGATGGTCACTTGTGGGCCTACTAAGTTGACGCGTACGCAAGGCTTTGTGAACTTATAGTCAACACATGATTCTATTAGCAGTGGCCGTTAGATGTCCATCTAACAGCTGTGGTGCTTCTTCGATCTCGGATATTCATGCTTCAGGTGCCCAAACCACCACCGGCGGTACCGCCTACTACCGCCTCCCGTGGCCAGTTGTGCTGCCGCGCAGGCCTCATCGGCCCACCCTACTCCCATCGTCGTCCAGGCTATTCCTCTACTCAGCAACTCCTCTTGTTATTCTCTGGCAACGATAGCCTCACATCGCAGCCGAACCAGTGAACCCTCGTACTCCCTTCCGCGTGGGCATCCACTGCCGTGTCTTTGCCAGCTCCGGGTCGTTCCCTTCCTAGGCCTCGCCATCATCCACTGCATTGGTTCTCTCGGCACGGCGTGGTCAACTTTGTCAACAAACGACAGCCATCGAAAGACGCATGAATGTGGAGTTGCTGACAGTAAGGACCCGCGTGGCCCATGGCCGCACATGAGCAAGTCCCTCCTTATTATGCAAAAACAAATGATTTCTCCCCCTGACAGGTTTGAGCCACCAGCTACATCTTCGCACGCAAGGAAGTGTTTCCTTTATTACGTGGAAAACAAGTTACCTCTCCCTGACAGCTGCGACCCACCATCTTTATTATGATCCATTTTGCAAAAATATAGGTTGTACCAAAGATGCTAAATTGTTTTATTTTTATTCTAACTCGAAAAGAAGAAACTAAAAAACCCAGAAAACATCTTCGCATGCAAGGAAGTGCCACCTTATGACGAGCAAAATAATGATTCCCCCTTGCTAGCTGGGACTCACCAGATTTGGAGGCTGACTTGTGGGCCAACTAAATTGACGCGTATAGGCTTTGTCAACTTAGTCAAAACGATTCTAGCTGCACTGGCCGTTGGATGTTAAATCAGCGGCCATGCAGCATCTTCAACCTCTGGTCTTCTTGCTCCAGCCGTCCAAACCAGGCCCGTCGTACCACCTGCTCCAGCCTCCCGTGGTCGGCTATGCTGCCGCGTAGGCCTCACGGACCGACCATACTACGACTGACCAGACCTTCCCTCTACTCACCCACAACCCTTGTTATTCTCCAGCGACGGCAACCTCACATTGCAGCCGAAGCAGTAAACACTTGTAGTCCCCTCCACGTGGGAAACAACTGCCGAGTCTTCTCCGGCTCCTGGTCATTCCCTTCCTAGGCCTCATCATCGTCCCCGCCTTGGTGCTCTCAATGCGGTGTGCTCAACGTGGTCAAGGAACGACTTCCATCGGAAAAGGACTATACGTAGAGAGGCTGACAGCTGGGTCCACGGCCGCAGCAAGGAAGTGCCTCCTTATTACGCGCAAAGTAATGATTCCTCCACCTGACAGCAGGGACCCACCGGAAGGGCCTCTGTATTTTGCGAAAAAATATTCCCACCGCGGACAGCTCGGACCCACCAGCTATATCTCTTCGCACGCAAGTGCCTCCTTATTACGCACAAAAAAATGAAGACCCCCGCTGCTAGGTGGGACCCACCATATTTGGAGACTGGCTTGTGGGCCTACTAAGTTGACGCGGACGCATGGCTTTGTCAACTTAGTCAATATAAATGATTCTAGCTGCAAAGACCATACGATGGTGATCCAACCGCTGCCGTGCTTCTTCAACCTTTGGTCTTCTTGCTCCTGCCGCCCAGACCATCACGGGTCGTGCCGCCTGCTCCTGCCTCCCGTGGACGGTTGTGTTGCCGCGCAGGCCTCACTGCCCCCTCCTCCTCCAATCGCTGGCCAGGCCATCCCTCTACTCACACACAACCCCTATTATTCTGCGGCGACGATAGCCTCACACCGCAGCCAAACCAGTCAACCCTCGTACTTCTCTCTGCGCGGGCATCCACTGCCGCGTCTTCCCCGACCTTGGTGCTCTCGGCACGGTGTGGTCAATGTGGTCAAGGAACGACTTCCATCGGAAGAGTACTGTACATCGAGAGGCTGACATCTGGGTCCACGGCTACAGCAAGGAAGTGCCTCCTATTATGCGCAAAAATAATGATTCTTGCACCTGACAGCAGGGACCCACTGGACAGGCCACCGTATTTCATGAAAAAATGTTTCCCCCTGACAGCTGGGACCCACCAGCTACATCTTCGCACGCAAGGAAGTGCGTCCACACTACGAAAAAAAAGCTTCCCCCCTGACAGCTGGGACCCAGCAGCTATATCTTTGCACGCAAGGAAGTGTGTCCTTATCCTCCTTGACAGCTGGGACCCACCCGGTCGAAGCGTATGTAATGTTGTATGTCTAGTCGCGAACGTGTACATACATACTGGTCGATCGGTCTCTCTGCAGCGATGAACTGTGGCCGAGTAAGGAGCAACACGTGTTGTAGTAGAGCCGCAGACGTAGCATGTCACGTAGTCCCGTCTATAACGTGTACACATACGTACAACCACGGTGCAAGATAGTAAATACGGCTACGTACGTACATACGGAAGTGGCCTGGAAGGCGTACAACGACGTCATCTTATTCATCGCAGCCAACCGGCTGGGTCAGAACAGAGGAAACAATGTCGTGTTTATCGGGAGGCAACCGACTGGGTCGGAATACATCGTATTCATCGAGAGCCAACTGGCTTGGACGGAACAGCCGAAGCAAGGTCTGGCGTACCGCAGAATAGAGGAAAAGAGCCTTCTGTTCGACCGCATACAGTCGATACGGGGTCATGTTCATCGGGGAGGGTCTGGCGTACCGCAAAACGGAGGAAACAGACTTATGTTCGAGTGCCAATGGTCGAAACGGGGTCCTGTTGATCGGGATGGGTGTGGCGTACCGCAAAACAGAGGAAACAGACTTGCGTTGGAGCGCCTACGGTCGAGACATGGTCCTGTTCATCCACCGTCTACTGCCTCGCTCCAGCCTCCACGGGCTACCATTCATCCACCTTCGACCTCCTCCAGCCTCCACGGGCTACTGTTCATCCAGCCTCCACTGTCTGTTGTTCATAGAGCCTCCACAGGGTCCTGTTCATCCACCCCAACCTGCTGGGCTGCGGCGGCCTCCTCGGGGTCATGTTCATCTAGCGACAATGGCCTACTACCACAGGGTCCTGTTCATCCAACCCCCGCCGGGACCTTCTCATCCACAGCCAACCAACCAGCTTGACTCACCACGTCTCGACTCGTTCTATGTACCGCGCACACGGTAACAACGGTCACTATTCATCGAGAGGCAACCCAACATCGGTTGGCTATGTCTCGCACGGGGGCTCGATCGGCTTTAGTAAGCAGTAGTAGTGATCAATCGCTCGGGTTCAGTTAGCAGTAGCAGCGAAGGAATTGCTCGGGTTCAGTCAGCAGTGAATGAATCATGCGGGTTCAGTTAACAGCCAAGGGATCGATCGCTCGGGTTCAGTAACATGTGATCGCTCAAGTTCAGTTAGCCAACGCCTCGCACATACGCGTGTACATGAGACAAACGCGGAAACCTGCGTGCATCGCTCGGCCCCAACCATCCATCGTAATCGGGAACTCCCCGAAATTTTCCTCGCCCTCGCTTCTACCACGATTTTTTCCGTCAGTGAAGACCCAAAGAATGTCATGCAGGTGCGTCTCCGGCCCACCCAGGATGAAAAGCCCATTTTCTGTCATGATTTTTTGTCATAGAAGTAAGAGCCCACCACATCTACGATGATACCGGTTTTTTTTCATAATTATCGTCATAGAAGTGTCATAAGTATGACAGAAAAAAATCGTTTAGCCCAAATGTCA
Organism: Triticum dicoccoides; assembly: GCF_002162155.2. Classification (NCBI taxonomy): domain Eukaryota; kingdom Viridiplantae; phylum Streptophyta; class Magnoliopsida; order Poales; family Poaceae; genus Triticum; species Triticum dicoccoides. Next base: position 429,762,643 of record NC_041381.1, read on the forward strand.
CGGGTGTGTCTTTTTTTTGTAGTGTTAGCCGCGAACCAGTTTTTCCTAAGTTAAAAAACGACTCCGAATGAGAGCATTCCTCCCACTCAGAGGCTTAGCCGCGAACTAGTTTCGCCTAAGTTAAAAAACGACTCCGAGTGAGAGCAATCCTCCCACTCGGGGGCTTAGCCGCGAACCAGCTTTGCCTAAGTTTAAAAATCTACTCCGAATGAGAGTGATCCTCTCACTCGGGGGCTTAGCCGCGAACTAGCTTCGCCTAAGTTTAAAAATCTACTCCGAGTGAGAGCGATTATGTCACTCCGGGGCTTCGCCGTGCACCAGTTTCGTCTAAGTAAAAAAACTACTCCGAGTGAGAGCAGTCCTCCCACTCGGAGGCTTAGCCGCGAAGCAGTTTTGCCTAAGTTAAAAAAACGACTCCGAGTGAGAGAGATCATCCCACTCGGGGGCTTAGCCACAAACCAGCTTCGCCTAAGTTTAAAAATTTACTCCGAGTGAGAGTGATCCTCTCACTTGGAGGCTTAGCCACGAACCAGCTTTGCCTACGTTTAAAAATCTACTCCGAGTGAGAGCGATCCTCTCACTCGGAGGCTTAGCCGTGAACTAGCTTCGCCTAAGTTTAAAAATCTACTACGAGTGGAGAGCAATCCCCCCATTCGGGGGATTAGCCGCGGACCAGTTTCTCCTAAGTTAAAAAAACTACATCGAGTGGAGAGCAATCCTCCCACTCGGGGGCTTAGTTGCGAACTAGTTTCACCTAAGTTAAAAAACTACTCCGAGTGAAGAGCAATCCTCCCACTCAGGGGCTTAGCCGTGAACCAGTTTCGCCTAAGTTAAAAAAAACTAATCTAAGTGGAGACAAATCCTCTCACTCGGGGGCTTTGCCATGAACCAGTGTCACCTAGGTTACAAAACAACTCCGAGTGAGAGCAGTCCTCCCACTCAGAGGCTTACCCGCGAACCAGTTTCGCCTAAGTTAAAAAACCTACTCCGAGTGAGAGCAATCCTCCCACTCGAGGGCTTAGCCGCGAACCAGCTTCGCCTAAGTATAAAAATCTACTCTGAGTGAGAGCAATCCTCTCACTCAGGGGCTTAGCCGTGCACCAGCTTAGCCTAAGTTTAAAAATCTACTCCGAGTAAGAGCGATCCTCTCACTCGAAGGATTTACCGCGAACCTGCTTCGCCTAAGTTTAAAATCTACTCCGAGTGAGAGTGATCCTCCCACTCAGGGGCTTATCCGTGAACCAGCTTAACCAAATTTAAAAAATCTACTCCGAGTGAGAGCGATCCTCTCACTCGGGGGCTTAGCTTCGAATCAGTTTCGCCTAAGTTAAAAAGCATTTTGTAAGCAAAAAATCAATATTCGGATAAATCCACCAAGTTCGGATAAAACCATCAAGTACGGAACCGCAAGCAAAAGTATTCGGACGTCAAGCCTGAAGCAGTTTAACGATTAGAGAATCATTCGGCATTCCGAGGCAAATAAATCAGGTGTTTTTGTTCAATCGGCAGGAGGGGGATCGCTGGCTCGAGGAATGTGTCCAAGTCGATGTCGTCAGCTATGCGAGTGGCTGCCTCAATAAAAGTCTCCATGAAGGATTCGAATTGGAGTTTCTTCGTGCTCGCCACTTGGAGAGCCTTCCAGCTTCTCTTCTTTGGCATCCTTGCAATGGACTCTGACGAGGGAGAGGGCCACGTCGGCTCCACAACGAGCAGCTGATTTCTTCCACGCTTGCACTCGAGTTGGGATATCATTGAACCGAGTCATCAGAGACTCGAGGTCACTCTGAAGACTGTCCTCTGGCCACAGCTCTTGGTCTATCTTTGACAGTGCCACCTTCAGTAGAGCGATATAATCCAAGACGCTCTGGAGTCGAGCTTCGAGTCGCAGTACGTTCATGGCAGCTTCATCCTTGACGAGTGACTTTGTGGGGTCTAGGCCTAGATCAATCCGGTCGGTCTCCTGTTCAAAATTCTAGCAGAATTCTATGCAAGAAGGGAAAGTATGAGTTGGCAGCAACATCATATGAGTCGGCAAAGTAATAGAATTCACTCGAGCGAGAAAGGTTACCTTCGAGCATAATGTACAGTTTCTTCGCAAGACTTCCCATGTAAGCCTCCAGGTCGTCTCTCTTCCGAGTGAGCTGGTCCACCTTGTCTGTCAAGACGACCTTCTCCTCCTTTAGTTGGGCAGCCTCTTTCTTCACCTCCTCAATAGGAGCTTTCAGAGCTTCATTCTCCTTTTCCAATTTGCCGACTGAAGCAAGCTTCTTCTCAGTTGCTTCTGTTTTCTCTCGTGCCACCTTCTGCGCCCCCGCAAGTTCGGCGTCTTTCCTCTCCAGCGCCTGCTTCATGGTGTCTAAAGAAATAACATTCTTCAGTCGTGCTTGGAGTTGATGATTTTCATTACGCACATCTGTTCGAGTGGAATCACTCGGTTCAAAGGACGGAAAATAAAAAATTGCAAACCTTACACTCAGCATAATATTACCTCCCATGGTCTTCACTTCAGCCTGTGCGTCCTTCAGGCTCTTCTTGGCATGCTCCAGTTCAAGATGAAGTTGGATCTTCTCCTTCTCTAGGGCAACATACTGGGTTCCAAGCTCACAAGATTTCTGAAATCAAGAAAAAGAGAATTCAGTCGACGAAATGCAAAGACCCTCCACTTCCGAGTGGAGAGGATCAAGTTCAGGTTACTCTTATGAAAAAGAAGTGTTCTCAGACCCCCACCAACTGCCTGCAGTTGACATCGGTCTCGGAGACTACACCCAGTGGGTGCACTCAGCGTGCCCCACTGGACCAATTGACCACTTGGTATGGCCCGACCGAACCGAGTGGAAAGGTCAAAAAAACTTCTTGTTCTCAGACCCCCGCCGACCGCCTGCAGTCGACAGAGGTCTCGGGGACTACACCCAGTGGGTGCACTCAGCGTGCCCCCACTGGTTCAGTTACCCACTCGGTACGGCCTGACCGGACCGAGTGAAGAGCAGCAAAGAAACACATTCTAAGACCCCCGCCGAATCAACCATTCGACACGGGTCTCGGGGACTACACCGAGTGGGTGCACTCAGTGTGCCCCCACTGGACCAAAAACCTCACTCGACACGGCCTGACCGACACGAGTGGAAGAAAAACTACACAACAAATGAATACACCCAGCGGGTGTACAGATTCAAGGCACATACCCATGATAGATGCACATTAAAGGTTCCAAAACGCTCATCTACGGACATCTTGCGAGTAATAAAGTAGCAGTTCCAGATAGCATATCCTAACAGAGCAAAGTTCAAGGTGAAGACAAAACAATCGGAAATCAACTTACAATCGTACTTACTCAGACATTGGCTTGCAGAGCAGAATTGGCGTCGTATGCAGCCTTGCTGGACTCGTACACCACCTTCAGTCGCTCCATCATCAGGCCAGCTTGGATCATTGCTTCCGTAGCAGCTCATGTTTGGTCCTCCGGGACATGATGTAGAGTGAACTCAGTCGGCACTGCAGGTGGTGACGCAGCAGTTGGATTGGAAGTTTGAATAGTCGGCACTGGAGGCTGAACAGTCGACAAGGGGACAAGAAAGGTAACGGCAGTTCGCGACGAACCACCAAGATCTTGGACTACAGGTTCAGTCGACGGGTGAGGCGTCCGACTTGAAGGCACTCTCTTGGCAAGGTTCTGCGAGCTGGTCGAGCCCCTGCCTCTTCCTCGTGTGTTCTTTGGAAGTTCCTCCTCGTCATCATCTGGGAGCTGAATAACATCTGCCGACGCTACAGTCACTCGACAATGAGATTCCAGTCGACCACCAAGATAGTTAACAAAGCATAAGCATATTTGCAAAGTCATACCTGCTTGAGAAGTGGCCATGTCCGCGGTATCTGCATCATCTTGCTCCTCGTCAATCTCCATGTGGGACGCCCCAGAAGTTGCGCCCTGGAAGTCCAAGATCTCACTCGGTCAAACACAAACAAAAAAGTCCACAACAACAATGAAGAAAGGAAAGAAATACTTACGTCGAAGCAACATGCATGCCAACTTTGATTCTGGGCAGCGCCTTCCGAGGTTTAGGAGGAACGACCTTTGCTTGCTTGGCAACTTTCTCGCTCGGCTCAGGAGTGGTCGTCCGAGTGCGATTCTGGGTCTACACACTCGACGCCGCGGCCTTGCCATGATCAGCCGCAGGGTCTTGTGACTGCTTGGATCGACGCTCGGAGCGTGGTGGTGACTCGACCTCATCATCATCGTCAGAGTCATCACTGACATCATCACTGATGTTGTCTGCACACTCAATGTCGTCACTACCCTCGCTCTCCGCTCCTCCGTGGTGTGGTTCTCCGTTCGGCACGGGCGAGTACATGTTTGTGAATGCCTGAAAGACACGGATTGCACAGTTCAGTCGGATTCCATTATAGTAACATATTAAAAGGCAAAAAGGAAAAACACTCGACAAGTCAAGCCAGACCTCTCCGGGACGATGTTCAACGTCGAATGGCAAGATCCATTTTGCTCCGCGTGGGTTGTCCTTATTCCGAGTGATGCTCCGAAGCCACTACACCACCGTCTCCTCTCTTACCTCCTCCGGGTGGGTCCGAGCGGTGTCTTCTGGGCCTGAGTACACACACATGGGGTGGTCGCGGGCTTTTTTTTTTGCCGAGAGCTACTTAGATGTCCGAATGGGCTGAAACTTGGCACCAATATCATGCACTAATGCATCTTCCACCACAAAAAAAGTAACTTTTTGATTATTTTTTCTATTTGGCTGTTTTACCGCGTGCATCTGAGCTCGGATTCCAGATTGAATTATCCAGGAAAGGGATATTGATTCATTGAAAGATGTGTGTGTGTGTGTCCCGCTCCGACTCCAGCTCTCAAAGAGGGGGGGCGTGACATGGAGTGTGTGTGGCAGCGGTAGTTGAGTGGGTTGATGATGAGCATGCGTCGGACATGAGGATCGAGTTGCAGGGCATGCATCCATCATGCATGCATGGATGCACTAGCTAGCATTTCCTTCCTCCAATAGCAACGGCAGCACCGCAGCAGCACGGAGTAGCGGTAGCAGCAGCAGCAGGCAGACACTCCGACTGCTCCCTCCATCCATCTTGGCCGGGCTTCCTGCCTGACCGCATCTCCAATGATGCAGGGAGCCCCTCACGTGCGTGTCTCCTGCCTGCACCCTGCTCCTGCGCTCCCTCAGCTGATAATAATGAAGGCATCGGCCCTGAAATAGAACAGTTCTCCTGCTGTATTTTTTTATATATAAAAAAAATAAGGCAGGTCGATCGATCCTCTAGTGTTGGACTTAATTAGCCATCGACCTGATGGTATCATCATCACCCTCCTTCATCCTGCAAGCATCTCCGAAGGTGTACGTTTCTTGGATGAATCATGCGGGTGGATAAAGGCAGCTCTAGTCAGCAGCCTTGCAGTTGGAGCAACGCACGCATGAGCATGGCTTGAGCGTGCGGAACTGTTCTGACGGCGATCTCGAGTTAGTTGGTTACACACTTTCATCTATACAAGAAGAGATTCTTCTGGCCACTGGTTTATCTACTTGATTCGTCCGTTAATACCGGCCCTAAAGAAGGAGGGATAGAGAACAATTTGCAATCATGAAAACTAACTATGTAACCCACGTCGATTGAGTTCAATTTCATTCCCTCCCTGTTCCGCGGGCTTTGCGCATAATGATGAAGAGCATAAACACAATCCTTTCACTTTACCCTCAAAAAATTCTTTCCCTTTGACTTCATTTGCTTCTCTCCTCTGGCTCTTCTGCGATTCCGATAAGGATTAATTAAGCAGCTAAACTGAACAGTGGTGTAACCAAACTTCTATCTGATAATTTCTACGTACTCGGTTTTCTTTTCTACCATGAGCGGCCCAGCACGGCAGCATCAGATCCCTGTAGAAAAGTCAACACCACTCGACACCCCCGTGCTTTGCAGCCTGCCGCGTGCGCCCTGATCCTCCTACCATCGATGCAGCGCAGCACAAATGCACAACAGTTGGATTATTGTCACGGCACAGTACTGGTTCAGAAAAGAGTTAACCACCAGCGAGACAGATGTCGGCCGTAGCAAATGAAATGAAATCTTCCTTCTCTCCATATGTGTACCCATGCAAGGCCTGGTTTCGCTATGCTCTGCACGCTTGGACGGGCGGGCAGCGCCGAGCACGCATCTCGAGGCGGGCACGTAACTAGGAGTAGTAGTAATAAGCACTCTGATTCTCTGAAGGAGCAGGCGTTTGCTCAAAAGAAAATCAATCTTGGGTGGAGAATAATTTTAAGGCGAAAGGCAATATCTTGTCATAATCACTGGCTTTAAGAAAGCGAAAGGAGAAAGCACATGGGGGGAGGAAATTAGGCCGCGATCAGAGCCTACGGATTATGGAGCATCCGCGCGGCGAAAACGACAGTAACTCAGCCTGGTTTCGAGCACATGGTGGAACCGGGAGGGAGGAAAGCCCTGGCGAGCCTCGGAATCTACTAATAAGAACCTCACGTCAAAACTCTCGAGCATTTCATTGCGCTGCATCTGCACTGAGCAGTGTCACAAGCCAGCGCTGGCTGGGCAGACAGAAAGAAAAGAAAAGGAAAAGCCCAAGCGCCTTTCCTCTTAGTGGTCTCTCCTGCGCGTATATTAGGACGAAACACCTCTCCCTGTCTCACCTGTCCTTTTTTCTTAGCTTCTCCATCACACAACCATACAAATGAGAGGGAGAGAGAGAGATGAGATGAGTGAGTGCCGTGGAGGTGGAGCTGAAAGGTGAAACGTGTCATCGGGCTCTGTTCCGGGTTAAGGAAGATGGAGAGGAGAATCGATTCGCTCGTCTCTTTCTTTCTTTCTTTCTTTACCGTCGGAAAGTACGACTCCGGCCCTCTGTGCATCCCGTCGACCTGATCATCAGGTTCATTTGCTTAGCGTGGATTTTGTGTCTAAACAACAAATCAGTATGAGTGTGAAGTTTTGGCTACCGGGCTCCAGGGACGCTCGTTTTTTAAGAGATCGAAAATACTATTTATAATTTTTTTAAACAATAAGTATTTTCTTTTTTTTTTTTGCAAATACAATCTAGATGTATAGTGCGGATCTGCAAAACATGGTGATGTGTTGCCGACACATAAATACAATATCTGGACCACAAACAAAAGATTTCGCTCCAAATCAAACGTCTGAATTCTTTTTAGCATGACAAATCAAACGTTTTTTATGAAACATGATGTTGCACGAGGATAGAAAGTTTCTCTATCAAGCATGACAAATTATTGTCATATTTAATTTTCTATCAGAATTTGTCGTGCTTGCTAAAGGAAATTGTCATCCTCCCAATAATATAAATTACCACAAAAAAACATTTGGGTTGCCATGCTAAAAAACCCGATGTCAGGTTTTTCACATTCCCGCAAACAAGAAACATAATCCATGTATATCATTTTTTCTGAAAGATGTTAATATAGAGACACAATTTTTTGCGTGTAAGGGACATCTTCATGTATATCAAATGATGTCCACCCAACTCTGGAAATGAAATGTTCCGTATGCAGAACAAAGTATGTCCCGATGTTCATAATTCACCTAACTTATATATACAAATGTTCGTAGAAATCAAACATGCTATTTTTATGTCTATTTTCCCTTGTCACCGAAGCAAAGCATATGTTCTTTGTGGAAAAAACCATTATTAATTGAACATCTTACAAAATAGTGTCAACGAAATATGTATTTGTAGAACGCAAGAAAAGCCACAGTAAAATATAAGAAGCAAGGTGAAAGACAAGAAATTAAAATGGAAAAGGAAACAAAATATATCAAACAAGCTTAAATAAATCTGCCGAACGACGAGGATGGGCTGGAGCAGACGGTAAACATGTGTCTTTTTGTGAGGGATTGTGTGACACACATGCAACATAGCCAAGTGGACCAGATATTGCAAACACATGTTTACTTTTTTTTTTGTTTCCGTTGATTCGCTATTCCCGTGAAAGAGTAAAATATGTTATTCTGGTTTTGAGATACAACAAGATGGTTGAAAACTCATATTCGATACAAAAGTGATAGAAATATTTTTATTAAAATATATATAGTGTGATATAAAAAAAGTTCAAATATATTATTAGGAAATTTAACATACAAAACTTTCGCAACTCATGAAATCAACAAGCGGCCTCTCGCGAACCAACCTGTCCGTGAATAACAAGTGATCGACCGAGACTCGACCGAGACCCCGGCGAACTAAAAAAATAACAAGGTCCGGCGAACCAGGAAGGTACCATCCCAATCCCGACAGATTGCAGCAGCAGAGCCCAGGTTGTGATCGACCGAGACCCCGGCGTCGACATTTATTTTGACGAAGCTCTCAGGTGGTGGAATCCACCGAGGCTGCGCTCCTGTACTAGCCGCCACAAATGGTCTTGCTTGCATTTGCCGCGGTATTTGTTCCCGCAAAAAAGAAAACTCCGAAATAAAACACGTGACAAATAGATGAGTAGATAGGGACTTTGGTTGATACCTTCATCAATGAGTTTCCGTCGTGCTGTATCATTTGCCAAACATGTTTGTCCGGAAGCAACTAATTAACGAGCGCTCCTTTGGGAGCTTCGCAACGACCAGCACCACTTGGCGCGCTCATAGCCATTCGCCACGTGTCGTGCTTTGGACGCTCCCTCCGGATTTTGTTTTTTTTTTTACTTTTACGCACGTGTTTTCGGCTTTTTAAAAGGTTTTTTTCGGGTTTTTTTGACGTTTTGTTTTTTTACCGGTCTACCCTAGCTTTTCGACCAAAAAAAATCCAAAAAAAAAATTTGCGCAAATTTTATTTTTCCGCGAGAGTCACGATTTTGTTTTCGCGAGAGGCACGGCCGTGCCTCTTGGAAATGGAAAAAAAGGTGTTTTCTGTTTTTTTTCTTTCGCGATAGGCATGGTTTTGTTTCCGCGAGAGGCACGGTTGTGCTTTCGCGAGAGGCACGCGCGTGCCTCTTT
>NC_041381.1:429771864-429778867 GCF_002162155.2 Triticum dicoccoides
GGAAAAAACGCGTTTTCTGTTTTTTTTCCCGTCAGAGGCACAGTTTTGCTTCCGCCAGAGGCACGGTTGTGCTTTCGCGAGAGGCACGGGCGTGCCTCTTTCGAAAAGGGGAAAAACGCGTTTTCTGTTTTTTTTCTTTAGCGAGAGGCACCTCTTTCGAAAAAGGAAAAAAACCCGTTTTTCTGTTTTTTTTACTTTCGTGAGAGGCACGGTTTTGTTTCCGCGAGAGGCACGGTTGTGATTTCGTCAGAGGCACGGGCGTGCCTCTTCCGGAAAGGGGAAAACACCGTGTTCCCGGTTCGGTTTTTTCGTCGGTTTTTTTCGTCCAGTTTTTTCGTGGAAAAAAAGTTCGTCAAAACCTATCAACATGGGATCTAGTTTTGAAGATCTCGACACGAGGAATCCAATGGCGAAAGCGGTTCGAGATTTGGACACACGGTTTAAGAGATAAAACATTTTGAATAAACGGATCTACGAAAAAAGGGAAAACTCCCAGGTTGCGACAAGTGGTGCACATGCAGCACGCCACTTGTCGCAACCTGGGGAGGTTGGAGTGATCTCCGCAAGAAGTACTCCTTAATTAGTGATTTCGGGTTTGTCCTACTGGCCCTGAGATTGCCCGCTTGTGCCGTAATCTTACTTCCTGGGCTAAAAGTTGAATGGTTTTATCAGGTGCACATGTGGACCTGCCTATCGCGGGCCCATTAGTGCGCTAAGAATATTTGCTCCTAAAAACTTCATGGTGACCCTATATCTCGCCTTCAGCAAGTCCAGCCTCCGACTCGCTGAAGGGGGGAGCGAGATGGGCCGGCCCACGCACGGCCTCTTTCTTTCTTTACGTTTTACGTTTTCTGTTTTTCCTTTAGTTTTTAAGCTTGTTTATGCTTTAAAATATTTTAAATATATACATTAAAAAACTCTCTACAATGTTTTTAAAAAAATTTAAGAAGTATTTGAAAAATGTTGAACAAGTATTTAGAATATGTTAATCAAGCATTCAATTTTTTAACAAGCGCAGACAAAATATTGATCATATATTAAAAAAATGATGAACATTTTTTAGTCATGTATATAAAAAAGGGTTAATCAAGCATGTGAAAACAAATGTTGGACAAGTATTTGGAAAATGTTAATGAAGCATTTGGGAAATGTTAGATGTGTATAACAATGTTGGCCATGTATTAATAAAATGGTGAATTTTTATATCATGTATATCAAAATAAAAATCAAGCACTAAAAATAATTGAACAATTGTTCGAATAATGTTAATCAAGCGTTTGGTAAATGGAAATGTGTATAGAAAAAAAATTGACCACATATTAAAAAAAGTAATCTTTTCAATTGAAAATTGTTAATCAAGCATTTTAAAAAAAATATAGAAAAAATATTAACCAAGTATTCATGAAATGTTAATCAAGCATTTTACAATGTTAAAAATGTGGATAGAAAAAATATTCACCATATGTTTAAAAAATATTAAATTTGTGTTGAAAAAGTGTCAAACATGTATTACAAAATTTTGTTGACATATACAAAAAATGTAGAATGAAAACCAAAAGAAACAAAAAAAGAAAAAGAAAAAGAAACAAAGTAAACCAAAGAAAAATAAAATCAGAGTAACAAATGCAAAAAAGAACAAAGAAACCAGAGAAAGAAAGGAATAGAAAAAAAAGACGAAAAAAACCCTGAGAAAACCGGCTCGAATTGCCTCAAGAAAGATGGCCGAACTTGAAGCGGGCGAGTGGCTAGCAGCACCGGATTTTGGGAGCTCCTATTCGCCGCGTTCTGCGGCAAATTGCGGTCGCTCCGCATAGGGTGCGCCTGAACTGTCGCTCCACACAGGGTTGCTCCGCACAGGATACGAGAACTGGGAGTCGATCCATTGATCTCCTGCTATGCAGGCAACAAGCTTTGCCAGTGCGACCAAAGATAGTTGTTGACAAACTTGTAGTGTCGGATTTAAAGAACTAAAAGGAGTGGCGAAAACTGAACGTTGGTTAAGAAATTACAAACAAAATTCCTTTCGAACAACTTTTCAATTATGGACCAAATTAAGAAATTGCGAAAAAAAATGACCAAAATTTGAAAAAAATTATGAATATTTTTAAATGTTGAACCAAAATTTAAAATCCCAAACATTTTTTGAATTTAGAGAACAAAATTTGAACATAAAATTTTTGTAAAAGTACGAGCATTTTTTGAATCTTGAGAACAAATTTTGAAATGAAGAACAAATTTGGACAATTTGTTAAAGCATGAACATTTTTTTGAATCTTGAGAACAAATTTGGAAGCATGAACAATGTCTTAAAGCACGGACTTTTTTGAATATTGAGAACAAATTTTAAAACAAAGAACAAATTTGAAAAATACCAAACAAATTAGGAAGTGCGAACATTTTTTGAAAATGTGAACAAAAAATAAAAATTGATATATTTGTTGTTTTTTGTGTAAAGAGAATATTTTTTGAATTTTGAGAACATTTTTTTGAAAACTGAACATTTTACGGAAAACCAAACAAAAATTGATATATTTTGAAAAAATATAAAGAGAAAGAAAAAGAAAAATAAATAACACACCAAAGAACGAAAGCAAACAGAAAAAAGAAGAAAAGAAGAAAGTAAAAAAGAAGAAAAGAAAAAGAAACAGAAATAACTAAAAACGAATAGAAGAAGAAAAAAGCATCGCTACAAGTTGGGCCGGCCCACTGCGTCGTTCGCTCGGGCACTCCCTGTGCGAAGCGTCGACATTACGACGCAGCGAGCGGCGTATAGGATTTTCCCCGGATTTCTCCCTGGAGGTACTTTGATCGATACCCGTGCTGTTTTAAATTAAAAGTGCACTGATGGGCCGGCCCAGTTGCTTGCACGAGGAGCGATTCCCCTTCAGCGAAAGCAGCTTCCGTCATGCGAGACATAGCTCTCATGTAATTTTTAAGAGTGAAAATATATTTTGGAAGAACAAGAGAAAACAATTCCAGAGTTTAGGTTCCGTCCATGGTTAGGCAGAATTTACAGAGCGTCTGTGGGCCTTATCGCATGCTTTCTGGCCATATCTTTCTGCACTGTTTGTCAATCCACATCATGACTCTCAGATAATTGAATTTTACACCTACTCTGCTGGGCAGCCTCCTGTCTGAATATAAACAATGAGTTGCATCATTCTGTAGTGGAATTGCCATGATGCCCCTTGTGCCGTTCTGCTCAGATATATCTTTACATATTTTCTGCATCCACTGAAATTGCCATGGGAATCGGAATATTTGAGGCATCGATGGGCTGGATCATCAGTAAAGCAGTGGTGATTAGTGCCAACTTCTAGCGCCACCGAAAGAGATTTTCAATCTGCATCTGATATCTTTCCATTTCTTGAGGCCCTTCCACTTTCATGAAGAAGAAAAAAACAGTGGTAGCTGCCTGTTAGCCCCAAAGAGGCGCAAAGCTTTTGTTGATTTCGGAGATTGAACTCCCCACTTTTATTCGCCACAAGGATCAAAGACTCTCGAATGCTGCTAGTGCGTGGTACCTTAGCATACTCCAAGAGAGAGTAGATGGTGGAATTACTCTCAAGGGAAGGAAGAATCTTAGGTTGAACCGAGCCCAACTTTGCTGAGCACTGCCGGCCGGTGGCTGGCTTTATATCAGCATGTGTGTGTCAACTGTCATGGCTCACTTTGATTCTCCATCCAACAACCATGGTCACCATGCTCTGTCAACCCTCACTCGATCTTTTCGCTCCCAACATATACTCCTATATCTGTTAATCATCATAATGTTCAAGGCCATGAATCTACCCAAGAGTAGTCCTCAGGAAAACAACAAGAGAAAATCACTAAAGGCGAACGAATAGACCGGCAATTCCTAGTTGTTGATGCCGCCAGTATGCATGCATGCCTGGATCTGACTGTAGCTCGCTGGACCAGTTGTTGCCATCCCCTGCAGTTGGGAGGTCTGGTCTGGAGCAATCTCTCACTGCAACTCATGGATACAATCAATGGCCTTGCCTTCCATGCTTACGGAACAGCACTGCTCTTAGCAAGCGATTCCCATGCTTTAAAGCCAAGCCACATCCGTTTCCTACTCCTGAACCAGATACTTCTTTTTTGAACCGGGCATTACCCCTTTCCATTACTGCAACATAACGGAAATACAACAGTCCAAGAAAGGAGAAAAGGGGAAGCGAGTTCAACGCATCGTCGGGAAACCCACTGCAAGCACTCGCCATCGAGATTACTCGATGTGGGGCGAAAACCCGACGACACCATACATCTAAAGCTAGGAACCAGGGCCAACAGCCCCCAAAAGTCACAGCACCCAGGCTCACAACAGTCGAGCAGCATAAGTTCAAGCCCACGCAGAGGAGAGCAACTCAAACATCAAGCTAGACCACAAGGGAACATCTCCAGCAGGATCAACGGGACGCCTCTTCGTGGTTTGCAGCACAGATCCTCATCATCATCGACGCATTCTCCTTCAGCATCTTCGCCCCGTCCCTCATGGCAACTGCATCCTCTTGCTTCATCATTCCTGCCCAGTAGCAAATTAAAGCACAGGCAGAGAATATACATTCAAATGGGTTTGTAAGCGGTTTGAACTCAAAAGTAACCCTGTTACGACACGACCAGATCGCCCAGCACATAGCAGCAATCCCTGCCGTATAAAACTTTTCCCCTCCAGGGAAGAACGTATAACACCATGAATAAGCTTGCCAAATATTATCAGGGCACAAAGCAGTGCCAAACATACATGCCACTGTCCTCCAGGTTACCCTGGCAACAGGGCAAGCAAAGAACAGGTGCTGTGCGGTTTCTCTCCCTCCGCAAAAAGAACACTTTGGGTTCCCTTTTCACCCTCGGTGTTTCATCACATCCCTAGTCAGGACAGCATCCTGAAAAAGTTGCCACAAGAATATTTGAATTTTGAGAGGGATTCTGGCACTCCAGATCCATCTATAATCGCATCCAGCAACATTCTTTTCCAGGAACGAATAAACAGATTTGGTGGCAAAAGAGGTTTTCCCACCCAAGCCCCATTTGATCACATCAGCAGCGTCTGAAACACATGCTTCTCTAGCCAATTTACTCACAACAACCCACTGGTCATTAAGCTCACTATTCAACCTTCTCCTAAAGAATGAGGAGGGATCAGCATTTAAGCATTTATCAATAGTGCACTCAGGATAATTGCAAATAGAGAAAAGATGAGGAAACTGCTCAGCCATAGGGATATTGTCCCCAATGGGATCAACCCACAGTCTGGCAATGTTTCCAGATTGCACAATTACTCTCCTCCCTGCCATATAAAGATATTTCACCTTCATAATGGCTTTCCAGCATGGTGAGTCATTGCACTTCATTTTAATATCAGCCACGGTAGCCCTACTGAAGTACTTAGCTTTCACAATATCCTGCCAAAGTCCAGATTTAGTTTCTAACTTCCACCACCATTTAGTAAGCAGGCTGAGATTCTGCTTATGAAGATCTTTCACACCCAGCCCCCCTTTACTCTTGGATCTATAAATTCTAGTCCACTTAACCGGGTAATATCGTTTTTTATTCTGGGTCACATGCCAGAAGAATCTCCTCCTACACTTGTCAATCCTGGCAAGTATAGTTTTGGATAAAAGGTACATGGACATATAATAAAAGGCAATGCTAGAAATATTAGCATTAAGCAGTGTTAAACGTCCCCCAGACGAGGCATTGCCCCCCAAGCCAGAGTCACATCTTTTAATGAATCTGGCCTCTAAAAAGTTCCAGTCAGCTACTCGCAGAGAAGAAAAGGTCACTGGCACCCCAAGATACTTCATGGGGAAGTGCCCTATTTGACAACCAAAAATATCAGCATATGCTTTAAGAGTCTCATCATCCCCCCTACACACAGGATCTCATTTTTCTGGAAATTGATTTTAAGCCCAGACATGAGCTCAAATATGTATAACAGCAACTTCATATTCACAGCTTTATCCAAATCATGGTCTATGCATAGGACTATATCATCTGCATATTGCAGTATTGCCACTCCATTTTCAACAAGATCCGGAGCAAGTCCCACAACTAGATTATTTCTCTGCGCCTGCAGCACCATTTTACACAAGCATTCAGCAGCAATGTTAAAAAGGAAGGGCGACACAGGATCCCCCTGTCTAACCCCTTTAAAGCTCTTGAAATATGGCCCCATCACATTGTTCAGCTTCACACTGACTGTGCCATCAACCAGGACACTTTTAATCCACCCACACCATGTGGGACCAAACCCTCTCATCTCAAGACATTCCAAAAGAAAGTCCCAGTTCACTTTGTCATAAGCTTTCTCAAAATCAAGCTTGATGACAATACCCACCTTCTTCTTGTTGTAAGTATGATGCAGAATTTCGTGCAACGACAATACCCCATCCATGATGTTTCTATGCTTGATAAAGGTATTTTGATGCTTACTAAACAATTTATCAGCAAAAGGGGCCACCCTGTTATCAAGCACTTTAGTTATTAACTTGTAGGGACATCTCAGCAAGCAAATCGGCCTAAACTTCTGGATCTTATTGGCCCCATTGATTTTAGGCAACAAAGTAATAATACCATAATTCAGTCTACAAACGTCCAGCTCTCCTGCGTGGAAAGCAGCAAACAATCTCATGATATCCTCCTTCACTATCTCCCAGCACTGCTGGTAAAATTCAGCGGGGATATTGTCCGGGCCAGGGGCCCTGTTGCTTTTCATGGAAAATAAGGCTCTCTTCACTTCTTCCTCTGTGAAAGGTCTATTAAGAATCTCATTGTCCAGCTCATCGAGCTTTTCCCCTACCCCCCAAATCCCAGGGTCAAGATGGAACATGTTTCCCTGGGCCGGTCCAAAAAGATTTTTGTAGAAATCAGTGGCATGCTCCAGCAGGTTTTCAGTCCCCTCAATCACTGCATCCCCCACATGAAGAGAATGTATTTGTTTTTCTACTTATTACCGTTAGCAATTTTTTGGTAGTAAGCGGTGTTACGATCCCCCCCCCCC
>NC_041381.1:429779052-429792930 GCF_002162155.2 Triticum dicoccoides
CAAGGAGATCAGTCTTCCTACAAAACATCTCATGATCTATAGTCCCTTCCTCTTCTGCTTTTTCAATGAGAGCAAGTTCTTCTCTAATCTCTTGCTTCCTTTTCTTTTCATGACCAAACTTGCTCGACCCCCAGCCTTTGAAAAACTTCTTAAATCTTTTTAATTTGATATTTAGAATATCAACAGGGTCGGTAGCATTCACATTCTGATTCCAGATCTTGCTAACTAGAGGAATAAAGTCCTCAGATTTTAGCTAGCTCATTTCGAATCGGAACTCTCTTTTTTGTGGGGCTCTGATAACATGATTATCAGAGTACAATAAGAGAGCATTGTGATCAGACACCTCCCGAACGAGTTTCTTCATATTAACCATAGGAAACATCTCCTCCCATTCATTACTCATAAAAACACGATCCAATTTCTCCAGGGTAGGATGAGCTTGGTTATTAGACCAAGTGTAAGTCCCCCCACTCATATAAATCTCACTCAAACACATAGTGTTGATGATTGAATTGAACAGGTTAGAATATGCTGTTCGACGCCATCTTTTATTCTTCTCTCCACCGTGTCTGAGGATATTGAAATCTCCCCCAATCAACAAAGGTGTTTGAATATGGCAGCAGAAATCAGCCAATTCACTAAGGAAATCATTTTTATCCCCCTCATGGGCTGCTCCATAAACACTGCAAAGAGTCCAAATCTTCTTCATATTAATATCATAGAGAGATACCTGGAGAATGAACCTGCCTTTTCTCCAAGCAACTACCTCAAACTTCTCCTTCCTAACCCCACACAGAATGCCTCCAGCCTTACCAATTGAGGGGATCCATTCCCACTCAAACAAGTTGTATGGATCGAGCTTCCTAAAATAACTATCCAAAAAATTCTTCTTAAGCGTTTCTTGCAGACACATAAAGTCAAGGGAATGGTCCTTAATCATATGGGAAAGACAGGTTTTCATCCCTTTTTTCCCTGCCCCCCTACAATTCCAAAATAGACCTATCATTTATGTCTTTTCCCTTTTCTCCCTCCTCTGGTGGCCCTGGTATTATGGATAGGGCTGCCAGCTTGCGTTTTTTCTACAGGACTCTTCTGACTCCTAGTGATGGGTCTGGAAATAGCCACTTTCACTTTAGGGCTTTTCCTTTTCCTAGACCGCACTAAGGTAAATTGCTCTTCCATGTCCTCATCCCCATCCCCCAATCAGTAGTAACAGGGGTTTGGTCTCCCTTACCATTAGTAATATACATCATTTCTTCCTCTACTCTTACATTTTGTTCCCTCTCTGATTTGGACATTTCCCCCCTGACTACTTCAAGTTCTCTAATAATATCCACATTAGAGAAGTTATTGTCAGGGAAAGCTACCCCCATTTTCACAGCACGAATCATAAGTTCAGGATTAGATAGTGCATCAAAGGAGTTATGATTAGCTGAATTACCTTCCAGATTTCTCTTCTTGGAAATGGCAATAGCTCTCTCTTGTATTCTTCCTTCCATATTTTGCAAGTTCCTCAAGCTAAACCTCTGAACCTCTTCAGATAAAAGGGGAGGGGTAGGAATCACCTCTCCCAAATCCTCAGAGGGGGAGGCAGGGTATTGTACCAGGTATTCTGACTTCTCTAGCTTGGAAAGGTCCTCTCCTTCCATTTCCACCACCTGCTTATAGTCCATAGCCACATCCAAATGAGCTATATCATCATGAGACATAACAGCAACAGGTGAACATGTGCCAGCATTGTTTTCTACCTGAATCTCATCAGCATTATGCTTGGTGTCAACAACACCTAGCATTGCCTGAGAGGCCCGCGCATTTTTTTTGTTGTAAGCCTCCACAGCCATGGTTTCAATAAGCAATGTGTTATCTTCTGACTCCTCAGACTCCGCACTTTCTTCCTCCTTTTCCTCGACAGGATCACCAACCCCATCATCACCATTCTTACTGCATCCAGCATCATTCCCTTTGTGTCCAGACTTAGGATCATGCTTGCCCCATGTGGAAGTTCTCACAAAAGGGGATTTGTTAACATCTGCCTCTGTCTGCACATCCTTTTTTCTCTTTCAGGGTCACGAACCAACACCTTCTCGATTTCATAGAAGAAATCAAAGAAGTGTGTGCCCAACACTGCCTCAGCAACCCCAGGGAGCTCGTCCACATTGCGACATCCCAGCCGGACCCTGACAAATTCAGGTTTGTGTAGGGTGGCCATGTCGATCTCGAGCGGGACGCCCACAAGGGAAGAAACATAAGCAACATTTCTCTCATTTCTTCTTTCCAGAGGGATATTAGCAACTTTCACCCATGCCATCTCCATAGTCCCTTTAGCCCCAATGTTGGCCGACCAAGGAACGATCTTAACTACCACACCACAGGATCTAAGGATCATCCTATCGTTATAACATGCTTTTTTCACATCCCTTTGATTAGGAAATCTCATCACATAGGTGTCAGGGACAATGATACGGGCAGTGCAGTGCCATTTGGACCCTATGTAGTCAAAAAACGCTTCCTCAAGTTCCTTAACACTAGCAGTCCCCTCTATGACAGTAATCACGACGCTAGTAGATCTCTCCTTGAGTTGTTTAGCAGTGCAAGAATCAGGAATGTAAAGGAATCCCTGCCCTTTGGCCTGGAAGGCACACATGGGAGCGATGCACTCCCAGGGCAGGAATGTAACGCAAACCGAGGCTAGATGACCCAATTTACTGCATCTCTCACAGAAAGCTTGCGGACAACTAGCAGGAGCATGACTAGTAGCCTTGCAAATAGGACATGCATCATAAGCCTTGAAAGGGGGCACCTGATTGGTAGGGATCGCCCGATGTGTGTTCTCTGGTATCTGCTTCTTGAACGCGAGTGCAGCTTCAGATCCGGAGGTGTTAGGGTTCTTCTCCACCCACACCCCCCAGATCTCGCCCTCTTAGCGTGCTCCGCCGCCTCATCCCAGCGCTCGGTGTCGTCGGAGGCCGACGTCGTCTTCCTGTTGGTGGAGATGTCGTCGCCGTCCGCTTCCCTGGACCAAGAGAAGCGCCCGCGTCCCCGGCCGCGATCGAAGCGACCGGCCCCGCGCCCCATCCGGCCAGATCCGAACCCCTCGCGCCTCCCTCCGCGGAAACTTCGGTCGCCGAACCCCTCCATCGTCTTGGGCTCACTCGGGGAGGAAGAAACAACCTCCGCAAACGATCGAGGATCACCGCCAATCTTCCCCTCCCACCACCGGAATGAGGATGGAATTTCAGATCTAGGGTTTTTGGGCGCCACCCAGAGATGGGAGAGAGCAGCGTCTAGGTCAAGACTGGGGCGAGCCGCTCGGGCACGGGCTTTAGTACCCCGCGCGCGGCCAGCGCCCGCGCCATGGATACTCCGATCTCCATCCACGTGGCCAGCATCCACGGCGGGCGTCGCCACCACGCCTGGGCGCGGGCCCAAGATGCCTGGGGCCCGAGAACTCGTCCCCGAGACGTGACGGCTCGTCGCACGCGCCTCGCCCCCACTGGAACGTGTCGTGCCTCCGTGTACCGCCGGGCTGCTCGTCGCGATCCGATCCCGAACCCTGGCGAAGTGACATGGAAAGGCCACGATCTGCCCGATGTCCACGTGTTCCCCCTCGCGGAGATAGCGCGCGTCCACCGTGACTCCCCTCTGGTCGATCAGAACGAGCCGGAGGGCCCCTCGCCGGAGAAGGATCTCCCCGTCGGTGAGGGTGACGGCGCGAGCAGTGACGAGATCAGGTGCGAAAGAGACGTGCCAGCGTACGTCGCCCTCCTGCACCAGATACTACTTCTACCTAAGAAATACCAGCGTACGTCGCCCTCCTGCACCAGATACTACTTCTACCTAAGAAATAAGCCTCATGGAGTAGTAATTAAAAGCCTTATTTGTCGCTCAAGTTCATGGTAGCTTCTGGTTGGTTGGTGACCTCCAAACCATCGCTGATGGATGTATACAGGAAGGATACATCATCATGCAACGCAGCAGCCACCAGCTGGCCGTGCAGTTGGATCGGCCGCTATGATCGCTAGTGCTAGATGTAGTAAAGCTAATCAACTAATTGCCGTACCAGTATTGTTTAGTCAGGTCCAGACTCATTTTCATGCAAATTAACCTAACTAGCTAGCACCACTGCACCAGAGTCGCCGCCCTGGGTGCGTGCTTGATGGTGCACTAAGAGCATATACAGCCCGGCTTGGCAAATTCGGCTCCTCAAACGCCCGCAAATGTGTCCGGACATGCCCGCAGACGCATCCGAACGGACCTTTATATTTCCTTTCTTGCATCCACATATCTTAAATCCGGACTCTCAAATCCATGCAAATACATGCACGTTGATCATGCAATACAATGTCATACGTAAATAACAAATCTTGGTATCAAGCAACGTAGCGTTTACATAAAATTTATTTGAAGTGTCAAACTCAAGCAGTGCCTCCTTGGTTGCCATTATGGATCCACATGTGCTCCACAAGATCATTGAGTAGCTGCGTGTGCACCTGCTGATTTCAAAAATTCTGATGCATCTACAAAGTTCATAAGCTGAGCCGCATCTTGATCTTCCAGAATTTCAAACTTGTTCTCCGGGTGCTTCGAAATCATGGGTTTGGGCTACACCATCACCCTCATTCTCGATAATCATATTGTGCAGAATAACACAACATATCATCAGCTGCCACAAAGTTTCCGATTCCCACGCCATTGCAGCGCTCCGCACAATTCCCCAACGAGATTGAAGCACACTGAATGCCCTCTCCACGTCCTTCCTAGCCGCTTCCTGCATTGTTGCAAAGTGGCTCTGTTTATTGCCACGCGGCTCGGATATGGTCTTCACAAACATCGTCCACTAAGGATAGACACTATCGGCAAGATAGTACCCCATGTTGTGATTCCCCATTGCAAAGCCTCCTGAACACCAAAGATCGTTGAAGCAAGTTGATGTCGTTGTGAAAATCGGCATTCCAAAGAAAGCATGCCAAATCCATAAGTCATGTGATGCCACCGCTTCTAGTACGACGGTGGCCTCTCTGGTGTGACCTTGATACATTCTCCATAGACCTTTGGGGTAGTTTTTCCATTGTCAATGCATGCAATCAATTAATTAGAGCATTTCTGAAAACCCCCTTGCCTCTCCAATAGCCCACAACTTCTCCGTGTCATGCGCATTTGGTTCTCTGAGATACTCTGGTCCAAACACCTCAACCACGGTGCGAGAAAATTTGACAGTAGTCTTGAGGCACGTGCTCTCCCCCCATCCTGACCATCTCACCAACGGCGTCTGCAGCAGTACCAAGTGCAAGCATCCTCAGAGCAGCCATGCGCTTTTGCTTGGCCGAGAAAGAGAGTTGGCCGCACCAATCCCTTCTCAGCTTGAAGTAGTCGTCGTGTGCCTCCACTCCCTCCACAATGCGCAAAAACAATGGTTTCCGTATGCAAAAACGGTGAGGAAACCATGGATCATCCGGGAAAGCAGGTGTGGGAGCAAAGTAGTCATTGTGCAGTAGTTTTGCTCCGGACATTCTGTCCCGGTTGATCACTCTTCTCCCTTTGATTGAGCCCTTGAAGTTGAGAATATGCTCCACTCGCCGGTCTATTTCCTCTTGCATGCTCATGAGCATGATCATGCCCACTTCTTCGTCCGAATCCGACGAATCGAAGAACTCATCTTGAATCATTTGGTCAAGCTCCGTCGGTCCATACTCCTTGTCCAAGAAGCATCGGAATCCACCATTTACCTAACAAAATCACAATAATTCCGATCGATCAATGTGGCGAACACATCAAAACATCAAGTGCAAGGCGGAGCCGGAGAGTTGCCGGACGTACGACGGCGGCGTCCGGGCCGGCGACAACGTCCCTTGCGGCGAGGACGGGAGCGGCGGCGGAGCTGCGAGCCAGACGGCGCAGAGGAGCAAGAACAGAGGAGAGAGCAAATGGATCCGGCAGCTCGGGGAGAGGGGGGATTTGGTGCAACTTCGGATGGGGTCGGGTCCGACGTGGCGGGCGTGCTCGGGCGCCCCCATATCCGCCCCATATTTGAGCTGGATATGGGGGTGCCGATTAGCCCGGGTGTTTGAGGGCCGTTTGAGAGGCCCGTTCGAGTCAAAAAAATCATGAACGGGCAGTGACCGGCCTACCTGCCCGGACATATAAGACGGGTTTGAGAGGTGCGGTTTTAGATGCTCTAAACATGCCGGGTATTTTTCCTTTCTGTAGAACTGTAAGATGATTAACATCGAATTGTTATCATTATGTGCTGTATATGCAAATCTCAGTGCCAATATCAGTAATGTAGCACTCGTGGTAAAGTAGTCTTGTTTTGCCAAATGGAAAACTGGAAATAACTGATATCACCCGTGGGGTGGAATTGTATCCGATTTGAGTGCGTTGATACGTGAAACGGTTTTTCTTTTCTGGATCTCATGTGAGAGAGTAATTTTTTTGAGGTAACTATCAGCCGAGACGCACTGCTTTCATTATTACGATTAGGAAGATATATACAAGAGCTATAGGGTGTTGAAGTCAAGCAAAAATAAATAAATCAAAACAAACGAAGAACCACCACACATCGTAGCTGCGCATCAGCTTATTAGTCAGGCTCCCTTGGTCTTTCAGCAACAGCGACTAGTCGCTTTATAGCAGCATCAACCCACATGCAGCCAAGTTTGTAGGCTGAAGTTCAAGCTTACTAAACGGGACATCATTTGTAGGCTGAAGGACAAGGATGGTCTTGGATTAAGAATTTAGAGGTAAAAAACATATGTCTGCTTAGTAAATGGTTGTATAGGCTCTTTGTGGAGATTGAAGGCATGTGGGTACAATTTTTACGTAATAAGTATTTACAATCTAAGAGCTTGACCCAGGTTACGGTTAGACCTAATGATTCATCTTTTTTCATAGGGCTTGATGAGAACGAAAACAACTTTCTTCATAAAACTAAATTCATCATTGGAAACGGTGATTCAACGAGATTCTGAAAGGATACGTGGTTAGGGGAGACGCCTTTAGCCACACACTATTTATTCTTTAATCTTAGTTTTAGAGGAAAAATGCGGGAATTTTAATATTTACTTGGACCTCCTTTTCAAATTACTACCCATGAATAACAAGACCTAGATCCTTAGTGGCATAATAACATGTTAAAGTTGCCGGTGCTTTCTTGGCCAAGAACGACTAATTATTTACTATGGACGGCAACACACGATTAAGAGAGCAAAGCTTCATACACACACATGGTTCTGAAACCAGTGACACACACAATTAGCTTTTTCCGTTGTGTGCGTAGCCTTAACAGAAACATGCTTATGTATGTCCACTGAAAAGAATGTACTACATTTTCGCGAAAAAGAAGAAGAACGTGATTCATGTTATGCTAGAGATGAGTTCGAGCATTAGTAGAAAATAGGGCTTTGGTCCAGACCAGATAAGCCCATTAATCCCGGTTCAGTCACGAACCGGGACCCATGGGGGCATAGGTCCCGGTTTGTGAGTCCAGGGGGCCGGCCGGGCCTCGTGGGGCATTGGTCCCGGTTCTAGACACGAACAGGGACCAATGGGCCTCACTTCTGGCCCACAACCTTTAGTCCCTGTTCGTGGTTTGAACCGGGACCAAATGTGAGATGCCTATATATACCCCCTTGCGGGTGAGCAGAGCAACGGAGTGCTATGTTCTTTTTTACGGTCGTGGGAGAGTTTTGTGGTGCTCTACCTCACCTCCTATGCACATGCAGTGCTTGATGAAATGCCCGAGCCATACTTCAGCTTTCTCCTTTCGAAGCTCCTTGTCAAAATACCATTTTCCTCTAGATTTGTCTAGGTTTGGCGGTCCGTTCTGTCCCGTCCCCGTCCTCACCACCGTCGATCGCCCGCGCCGATCTCGTCGCCGACACCACCGTGGTGAGCCTCTTGATCTTATCTTCTTTCTAAAAGAAAAAAGTTCTTACTTGTATGATTTAGATAGATACTTGTGTAATTTTCTTACTTTTATTATTGTTTGTTATTATATAGTGCGATGGTTTTGGTATCCGCCTCCATCAGCCCTCGTCCTGTCTATGATTCAGATGTGATATATATTATCTTTTATAACTATTTGGTTCATTTAGTGTTTATGACAATTATGCCGACCAACGTGACATATATTTTTTTTTATCTAGGAGGTACTTGAACCAGAAATTCCAACTGACCCTATTGTCGAGAGGTTAAATTTAGTTGAAGAAGAAAACAGTTACTTGAAGGAAAAATTGAAAAAACTTGAGGAGGAGAAGATGATATTGGAGTTGCATGTTGCGGATATCATCGATGATCACAAGATCAAGATGGATGCAATGCGCTTGAAGATAAGAAAGATTAGAAAATATGTCATTCATACTGAGGCTTGATATCATTATGCCGTTGGATCAATTGTTACCTTAGTTGCGATTATGATCGCATTTGTTGTTGCATTGAAATGTTTTACATAATTTCAATGTATGGTTGAATTAGATGCTCTAGAGAGCTATATGTTGTTCAATGAGAACTGTGTATGTACTTTGGTTTTAATGTGATGATGAATTTCTATTAATTTGGTCACTTATCTATTCATAATATACGCAGATGAACCAGCAATGGATGTATGGTAACAGACGCACCTCCGAGTACATTAAGGGCGTGCATAATTTTCTCGCAGTGGCTGAGGTAAACAAGCAGAATGGTTTTATGTGTTGTCCATGCCCTATATGTAGGAATACGAAGTCTTACTCGAACTCGAAAACCCTTCACACCCACCTGCTTTATAAGGATTTCATGCCACACTATAATCTTTGGACCAAACATGGAGAAAGAGGGGTTATGATGGAAGACAGCGAAGAAGAAGAGGATGATGACAACTATGCGCCCCCTAAATACGGTGATGCTGCAACGGGGGAAGCTGAAGATCAAGAGGAACCAGACGATGTGCCCGATGATGATCTTCGCCAGGTCATTGTTGATGCAAAGATACAGTGCGAAAGTGTAAATGAGAAGCTGAAGTTCGATCGCATGTTAGAGGATAAAAAAAGGGTTATACCCCAATTGCGAAGATGGTAACACAAAGCTCGGTACCACACTGAAATTGCTGCAGTGGAAGGCAGAGAATGGTGTACCTGACAAAGGATTTGAGAAGCCACTGAAAATATTGAAGATGAAGCTTCCAAAGGATAAAGAATTGCCCGACAGTACGTACGCAACAAAGAAGGTTGTATGCCCTCTAGGATTGGAGGTGCAGAAGATACATGCATTCCCTAATAACTGCATCCTCTACTGCGGTGCGTACGAGGATTTGAATGCATGCCCAGTATGCCGTGCATTGCGGTATAAGATCACACGAGATGACCCTGGTGATGTTAACGGCGAGCGCCCCAGGAAGAGAGTTCCTGCCAAGGTGATGTAGTATGTTCCTATAATACCATGGTTGAGACGTCTATTCGGAAACAAAGAGCATGCCAAGTTGATGCGATGGCACAGAGAGGACCGTAAGAAAGATGGGAAGTTGAGAGCACCCACTGACGGGTCGCAGTAGAGTAAAATCGAGAGAAAGTAGTGGGAGGACTTTGCAGGTGACGCAAGGAACATATGGTTTGGTTTAAGCGCGGATGGCATTAATCCTTTTGGGGAGAAAGTCAGCAAACACAACACCTGGCCTATGATCTATGTATCTATAACCTTCCTCCTTGGCTATGCATGAAGCGAAAGTTCATTATGATGCTAGTTCTCATCCAAGGCCCTAAGCAACTCGACAACGACATTGATGTGTACCTAAGGCCATTACTTGAAGAACTTCTACAGTTGTGGAATGGAAACAGTGTACGTGTGTGGGATGAGCACAAACAACAGGAATTTGACCTACATGCGTTGCTGTTTGTAACCATTAATGATTGGCATGCTCTCAGTAACCTTTCAGGACAGACAAACAAGGGATACCACGCATGCATGCATTGTTTAGATGACACCGAAAGTATATACCTGGACAAATGCAGGAAGAATGTGTACCTGGGGCATCATAGATTTCTTCCGACCAACCATCAATGTCGAAAGAAAGGCAAACATTTCAAAGGCGAGGCAGATCACCGGAAGAAGCCCGCCGTCCATACCGGTGATCACATACTTGCTATGGTCAATGGTTTACAAGTAATCTTTGGAAGGGTCCCGACGGACTATCTGTTCCGAATGACGCTGAGGGATGCGCACCTATGTGGAAGAAGAAATCTATATTTTGGGACCTACCGTACTAAAAATACCTAGAGGTCCGCTCTTCAATCGACGTGATGCACGTGACGAAGAATCTTTGCGTGAACCTGCTAGGCTTCTTAGGCGTGTATGGGAAGACAAAAGATACACCGAAGACACGGGAGGACCAGCAACGTGTGCACGAAAAATACGGCATGCCTCCAAAGCAGTATGAAGGTCCTGCCAGCTATGCTCTTACCAAAGAAGAGAAGGAAATCTTCTTTGAATGGCTGCTCAGTATGAAGGCCCCGTTTGGCTTCTCGTCGAATATAAAGGGAATAATAAATATACCGGAGAAAAAGTTTCAGAACCTAAAGTCTCATGACTGCCACGTGATTATGAGCAACTACTTCCGGTTGCATTGAGGGGGCTTCTACCGGAAAACGTTCGATTAGCCATTGTGAAGCTATGTTCATTCCTCAATGCAATCTCTCATAAGGTGATCGATCCAGAAATCCTACCAAGGTTAAGGAGTGATGTGGCGCAATGTCTTGTTAGTTTCAAGCTGGTGTCCCCACCATCCTTCTTCAATATCATGACACACGTCCTAGTTCATCTAGTCTACGAGATTGTCATTCTGGGCCCTGCATTTCTACACAACATATTCCCCTTTGAGAGGTTCATGGGAGTCCTAAAGAAATATGTCCATAACCGCGCTAGGCTACAAGGAAGCATCTCCATGGGCCATCAAACAGAGGATGTCATTGGGTTTTGTGTTGACTTTATTCCCGACCTTAAGAAGATTGGTCTCCCTCAATCGCGGTATGAGGGAAGACTGGGTGGAAAAGGGACGCTAGGAGGGGACTCAATAATATGTAGGGACGGACATTCTTGGTCTCAACCACACTACACAGTTCTACATAATTATACCTTGGTGACCCCGTATGTCGATGAACACAAGAACATTCTGCGCTCCAAACACCTGGAGCAGTGTGACGACTAGATTCCATGTGAACACATCAATACTTTCGGCAGTTGGTTGCAAACATGTATCATGGGTGACAACACTGTTTCTGATGAGCTGTACTCATTGGCCAGGGGACCATCTTCGACTGTATTGACTTACAAAGGGTACGAGATAAATGGGAATACGTTTTACACGATCGCCCAAGATCAAAAGAACACCAACCAAAACAGCGGTGTCTGCTTTGATGCAGCAACCAAGAGGGGAAAGGACACATATTATGGTTACATAGTGGACATATGGGAACTTGACTATGGACATGATTTTAAGGTCCCTTTGTTTCAGTGCAAATGGGTCAATCTGTCAGGAGGCGGGGTACAGGTAGACCCACAGTACGGAATGAGAACAGTGAATCTGAACAATCTTGGGTACACAAACGAACCATTCGTCCTAGCCAATGATGTGGCACATGTTTTCTATGTGAAGGGCATGTCTACCAAACTGAGAAAAAGAAAAGATAAGGAAGCGAATACATCATACGATGAGCCAAAGCACCACATAGTTCTTTTAGGAAAAAGAGACATCATGGGATTGGAGGGCAAGACAGACATGTCTGAAGATTATGAAAAGTTTCATGAAATTCCTCCCTTCAAAGTCAAGGCTGACCGAAACACCCTGTTAAACGATGAATATTATCCATGGTTACGACGGAATAAGCAAAGGACCGAAGCGAACAAAAAAGTGAAGACTTTCTCTCCACAACTATTATGACCATGCCTTTGATCTAGAATATCACTGCAGTTACATGTGAAGAAATGAAATGTCTTTTGTAACAGATGAGTTTTCGTCCGAAACCCTAATACTTCGAAAGAGATTGTCCGTTTTGTACATGAAGTGCATCCAGTTTTTGTCGTAACCCTCTCAACTTTTTAGCACATGCTATGTGGGTGAAATGATGATACCATGCCAACTTTCAACCTTTTCAAAGTTCATATGTAGTGGCTTTCAATTTCAGGATCATTTAGCTAAAAAAATCAGTAAATGCATGAAAAATACCAAATGAAGTCAAAAAGGGTTGAAAATTGATGATGTGGCTTTGAATGGTGCATTTTGAACACACAAAAAGTCTGGAGTTCAAACAAGAAAAAAAATGAAATCCCTTTGTAACAGATGAGTTTTCGTCCGAAACCCTGATACTTCAAAAGAGATTGTCCATTTTGTACATAAAGTGCATCCAGTTTTTGCCGTAACCCTCTCAACTTTTTAGCACATGCTATATGGGTGAAATGATGATACCATGCCAACTTTCAACCTTTTTAGAGTTCATTTGTAGTGCTTTTCAATTTTAGGGTCATTTAGCAAAAAGAATGAGCTAATAGCAAAAAGAATGAACTAAAAATAATCAATTAAAATATTTTGTTATGATCCACTAAAATAAAACTATAATATTCTTCAATATCAAAAAGAATCAACTAAAAAGCTTTTATAAAACTCTAATAGCAAAAGGAATCAACTAAAAAGCTTTTACAAACCTCTAGTATTTTTGAAACTAGAATTATATAAAATTTATGCAACTAAAATTATCAAAGTATTTTCTGTTCAAAACATTAATGGCAAAAATAATTTTCATAAAGAAATTTTTTGTTATAAACTTTAATAGCAAACTAAAATAACAAAATCTGTTTTGATTAAAACAGACATTTAAAATAACCTAAAAACAGCAAATTGAATATAATGATAAAACACAATAATATTAAAATAGCAGGAAAAAGAATCACTCAAAAATCTATTTTTATAGTAAAGTTATTCACAAACTAGTGATTCACACAAATTTAAAATAATTCAAATTTAAACTATTCAAATTTGAAAATTAATGGCACTAACAGAAAGTCTATAATTTTTGTGACCTAACAGCAAAAAGAATCATCGAGAAATGTAAGTATTTAGCTGTAAGTAGAAACAAAAAAACAAAAAAAAGCCACCTATTGGGCCACCACGGCCTGGATACGACTAGAAACCTAGCTAGTTGGGCCAGGATTCAGGCCCGCAGAAGGCCTAGTAGGCCCACATGCATAGCAGTGTGAGATTAGGCCCGTAGGCCTGAAGTTCAAAGGAGTTCGAGAGAGATGGCGGGGAAGAGCTTATAAACCACACTCGGCGCACGGCGGGTGTGCCACGCGCAGGCCATTGGTCCCGGTTGGTGCCATGAACTGGGACCAATGCAACCCTTTGGTCCTGGTTCATGGCACCAACCGGGACCAATGCCCACCTTTGGTCCTGGTTCTTGTCACCAACCGGGACCAAATATCTCTTTTCAACAGCCCATAGGGCGGGAAGCAGAGACTTTTGGTCCCGGTTGGTGGCATGAACCGGGACCAAAGGTGGGCATTGGCCTCAATTGGTGCCACGAACCGGGACCAAAGCTTCATGTATATAAGAAACACTTGTGAAAATTTTCATTTTCATCTCGTAGTTCCCCCCGACGACGCTGACCTCCTCGACGCTTCCAGGCTGCCCCGACGCCATCGCCCGTGCCCCCTGCCCCACCCCAGCCCACACCGCCGCTGTCCGCCGCCCCCGAGCGCCGCCGGCCGCGCCCCTATGCCCCGGCCTGCCCCCACCGTCGCCGTCCTCGCCGTCTCCCTCATGCACTGTCCCCGCCGTCGCGCTCGCCAGCCGACGCTGTCACAGGCTCCCTCGCGCGCCGCCCCCGCCATCGCCCTTGCTAGCCCACGTCGTCC
>NC_041381.1:429793253-429821370 GCF_002162155.2 Triticum dicoccoides
CGACCGCCCCCGCTGTGAGCCGCCGCCGCCCCGACTCTGTTCAGAGCATTTTTTTCATATATGTATTTTTTGTTCATATGTGTATTAATTTTTTTGTTCATAGCATTTTTTGTTCATATATATAATGTATATATGTATGTGGTATTTATATGATGAATGGATGTGGCTATATGTATGTATGTATGGATGTTCATAGCATTTTTTTGTTCATATATGTTTTTTCCATATATGTATTAATTTTTTTATTTAGGTTGTTAGTAGATATCTATTTTTGGTTAGTGCATTTTAGGTTAGTTGATTTAGTGCATTTTAGGTTAGTTGATTTAGTGCATTTTAGGTTAGTTGTATTGTTAGTGCATTTTAGGTTAGTGGAGAGGAAAAAGGAAAATAAGGAAAAAGAAGAAAAGAGGAAGAAGGAAGAAGGAAGAAGAAGAAAAAGAAGGACAGGAAAAAAGGAAAATAAGAAGAGGAAGAAGGAGAAGAAGAAGGAGAAGAAGAGGAGAGGAAGAAGTGGAGAAAAAAAGAGGAAGAAGAAGAAAAAAAGAGGAGAAGAAGAAAAAATGGAATAATATTTTTTTCTTCTTCTACTCTTTTTTTCTTCTATTGTTTCTTCTTCTCCTCTATTCCTTTTTCTTCTCCTCTTTTTTCTTCTTCCTCTTCTTATTTTTTATCGGAAGAGGGTGTTGAGGATCGCCGAGCGGTCGAGAGTCGGGAACTAGGGTAGAGGGTCGAGGGTCGCCGAGGGGTCGAGGATCACCGAGGGGTCGAGGTTCGAGGATCGCCGAGGGGTCGAGGGTCATGGATTGCCGAGGGGTCGAGGTTCGAGGATCGCCGAGGGGTCGAGGGTCGAGGGTCCTCAAGGGGTCGAGGGTCGAGATTTATCAAGAATGCCCTCATTATGGATGTGCACAAGTTGATCCAATATTTTTCTGATCCCATCTATATATATATTCTTCTATATGTCATGTTGTTTGTCAAAGTATTGAAGAAATCCACGGCTACATCATTAGCCGGAAGTAACAGGCGTATGATGCTACGAAGCTCTTCAAAGTTGTTTTGGAATGGAGTTCCAGATAGAATAATTCGCTTTTTGGTATGAATTTCAGCAAAGGCCTTCCAAATAGCGATATTCGGAAGGCTCTTGCTGAACTTCATACCAGAAAGCTTATTATCCTACCCGGACTCCATTCCAAAACAATTTTGGAGAGCTTCGTTCCATTATGCGTTTGTTACTTCCGGCTAATGATGAAGCCATGGTTTTCTTCAATCCTGTGACACTCGACAACGTGACATATAGAAGGGTAGATGAGATCAGGGAAAATATGGGCCATTTTCTGCACATCCAGAATGGCGCCATTTTGTTAAATCCCTTGTTTGACATTCATGAGAGAGGCGGCCCGGACGTCGGACATTCATGAGAGAACTCTGGTAACTCTTCAACATGAGGGGGGACGTGATCAACCCCCTCTCGCCCAACCAAACCCTAGAAGTGTCGAGGCCACCCCAAACCCTAGATGCGTCAAGGCCACCCATATTTACCGAGTTAAAAGAGCATTGTCGTCGAGGCCACCCCAAACCCTAGAAGAGTTGTTGAGGCCACCCCAAACCGTAGAAGCGTCGAGGCCACTAATTAATATTCCTTGTTATGATTAGCTAGCTAGGTCTATGTTTGCCACTAATATATCCATCTCTCATGTTTGTATATTAATTGCCATGTTGTAATATTTGCAGAAACTATGGATCAACAAAGGGACTTGGAAAAAGAACATTTGTTGGGGGATATAATCTTCGGCGGAGGTGATGTCTTGTCATTTCTCAATGACACCGATGGTCTGGAAGGAGAGGATGAAGCAGGCTCCGGTGATCGAACAATGGAGGAGGAAAGTCATGATCATGATGGCTCCGGCGACCGAATGCCGGTGGAGAAGGAGACCGTGATGACGGATCCGGTGACCGAACGGGGTCGGGATCAGCTGTTGCAAAGTCCGGCGAGGTATATATATTAATTAAGCATGTGCTAACTAGCTAATTGATGCATTAATTCTTTTGGTATGTACATATATTAACTCTTCTTTCTTATTTTATAGCCCTCCTGATCGAGCCAAACTTCGGTAACGAGACGAGGCCCGAAGAAAAGGTTGCGCCCGGATGAAAGGTTCACGATCACAGCAATCACAGAAGATGGCCAACTGGTTGAACCCAGGCGGACCAAGGAAATATTTTTTGCTCAGTGCAGAGCTATTGTTAGGGACAACATGTCGAATAAGCCTAAGAAAGAAGACCCTCAAGTTTCTTATGTCACCGATAGAGAGAAAGATGATCTTTTGGACCTCGTTGAAGGCAAATATCACCCTACCGCCAAAGGAGGATCCGAATAAGCCAGTTAGGGAGCCACTGGTCAAGGCGTGTGCTTTTAAGAAGATGGCAGATCTATTAAGGAGGTGGAAGAAAGAGTTGAAATCAACATTTGTCGACAAAGGGAAGACTCCAGAATTCACCAGCCGATTTGAGAAGATAAGAGATCACTGGACCGCATTTGTGGCCTACAAGACATCGGACAAGAGTAAGAAAATGTCAGAGATAAACAAGATAAATGCTGCAAAGAAGCCGTATCACCATCGCACGGGGTCAGGCGGCTACCTCAAAGCCCGGACGTTGTGGGACAAAGCTAAGAATGACCCGATTGCTAAAGGGGTCGAACCAGAGACATTGAACTGGCTTGACCGTTCAAGGACTTGGTTCTTCGGGGTTGGAGGAACTTTGGACCCTAAAACAGGGAAGTGCCGTTGGATGGATGAGCAACTTGCAATACCCATCACAAAGCTTCAGGCAACAATCAAGGCCGCGCGGGAAGGGATGTTCATTCCCGACAGAGAGGATGACAAGCTGACTGAGGCCCTCTGGAATCCTGAGCACCCTGGACGAACACGAGGCACGCCAGGCTCCGTTGTGTGGAAGATTGGGTTTCCGGGTGCAGGCGGTTACAAAACCCGGGAGAGGAAGAGGAAACAGGACCTGAGTGATATACAGAAGCTCAATGCAAGAGTATTAAAGCTAGAGAAACAAGTTGAGAGCCAGCGAGCTGCCGACCAACCATCTCAGTGGCACGAAGCTACCCCATAATCTACCCCGCCATCTCAGCGGAGAAGCAGCATGGCTTCCACGGAGCTCATCCAGCAGCCTGACTTCACGGCTGCTAGCTACCGCGTGGATGCTATCACGGAGGCTCAACATTGCCAGCTTATGATGAAATGCCAAAACCTCACCTTGAAGGCGGCTGTCGGCTCTGTTGCACCTCCTCAACCCGACGGAACTTTTCACTGCCGTCCGATTCCACATGGCTATCCTGTTGTGATGGCGGATGAAGTAATGGAGGAATTTGAGGAGCTCGAGCTTGTCCACCCTACAGGTGAAGGGGAGATTCAGCCGGGTCTTGCTCTGAAGACTCCATGTCTATAGCGGAAGGAGTACATCAAGCTTCCAAACTGGACGCCTCCGCCTCCTCCACCTCCTCTGGGTCAGGGCACTCCGCCTCCTCCTCCGACGAGTGATTAGGGCACTCCGCCTCCTCCGGCACGTGACGGCACTCCGGCTCCTTCTTCGCCTCCTCCGACAAGCACTCCGCCTCCTCCGGCGCATGAGGGCACTACGGCTCCTCCTCCACCTCCTCCGACGTGTTGGAGCACTCCGCCTCCTCTGGCGTGCCAGTGGACTCCGCCTCGTCAG
Source organism: Triticum dicoccoides (assembly GCF_002162155.2). NCBI lineage: Eukaryota > Viridiplantae > Streptophyta > Magnoliopsida > Poales > Poaceae > Triticum > Triticum dicoccoides. The sequence continues at coordinate 429,796,980 of NC_041381.1, forward strand.
CAACGACGGAAGAGAGAGGCCACTGCTCTGGCGGCTAGCAGTACAAGTAGAGGAGGGAAGCAATTCAAATACGGTCCATATCTCAAGGCTTCGGAGAAGTTATCATATGAGAGGACCGACAAGGAAAATGAGGACATCTGTCATCCCAAAGTGAGGGACTTTTTTTCACGGAAACCTCCACCTCCAAAGGAAACGGTAGATCCGGTGAAAGTGAAGTGGACTATCGATGCCCTGAAGCGACCACCACTTCCTTCGTCGGATTCCAACTATGTGCGCACTATTAAAAAGGCATATAATGAAGCGGAGCGGTCAGGAAGTACTTGTAGTGATGCAAGGTTAGTAGAATGAAGAAGTGGGAAAAAATTCCCCAGCTCGGCGAACAGGTGAAGAAAACGTGCCCCCTGCTCAAGGTGTCTAGCGATATCGTCACTAATAATCCAGGGATGGTACCCGGTACCAATCATGTTGATTACCTGACCGATGATATAGAGTTTGAAACAATGGAGGTGGATGAATTCAGATTCCAGTACGGGCAACCTCTCGTCAAACCTAATCCTCCTCCTCTAATAACGATGATGCAAAGACTCCATGAATGATACATGGAAAGATGCTGCAAGTCTGGGAAGCATAATTTGACGATGAGAATTAAAGAGGAGCACGATCTCGTTGGAATGGATATTTTGAATGTTGAATTTGACGAGTTATTCTAGTTATACAATCAAAAGGCCCTCGACAAAACACTCCTGACTTGCTACTGTCTGTAAGTACTACTTCTGTAATAATTAAGTCTCTATATATAGCTTAGCTCTTTCATTGCATGTATATATAATTATCCTCACTATATTATGTAGGTTAAAGATCGTCAAATGCAGAAAACAAGATATCTATGACATTGGGTTCATTAACCCAAATATCATACATGAATGGAAGGTCAAACACAATGTCGCAATAACCAAGGACAACTTGCTACAATCATTGCTTAAAAATCCAAACAAAGATAAAATACTCTTTACTTACAACTTCAAGTGAGTGTTACTGTCTTGTGCATATTCGGTTTCCCTTACTCGAGGTTAATTATCGTAATGTAATTGATGAGTTATGCATGCATGCGCAGATTCCACTTTATTTTGCTAGAGATTAAGCTTGAAGCTGGAATAGTAACTGTCTTAGACTCGAGAAGAAAAGATCCCTAGGAGTATGCGGGCATGACTGATATGATCCAGAAGTAAGTTCAATCGATCATTATCGCACCATATCGGCAACTTTTTTCATTTCCTAATATCAAGTAATTATTCTCTTTGTGTGGCAGGGTTTGGAAAGAGTTCACCGTAATTACGCTGGGTCTGCCGATGGAGCTACAATTTAAACACCCGAAAGTAAGTACTACTAGCTAGTTCCGCGCATCTCCCATTGATTCTAGCTAGTTTCATCAATACCATTTAACATTCTTGATTACCAGTTTGATTGAACTCTATTTCTTGTAAAGTGCTTGTGGTAGGAAGCCAGAAATGATTTTTGTGGATACTATGTTTGCGAGTTCATCTACAACTCGGCGACCTCTAAGCGGGGCTACTCTGAAAAACAATATGATGTACGTAAACAAAAGAATTCACAATTTTATTTTATTACCATCATTTGTGTTGAGTTTCATTCATATATATTGACCCACTTCTTTAAATTAGATGTGGCAGATGCGGGATGAACTCCTACGACATGATCACATACGAGCTATGCAAGAGGAATTGGCGGGATTCTTTCTTGACCACGTCATAAATAAAGCCGGAGAATACCATGTGGAAGTTCAAATAGATCTTAGATGTTAGGGTTTGTAAGAGATCTTATATTGTATATATGTAGCTAGTAGCGTCGGATAGATATACAAAAAATTGTTGTTCGACCAATCTCTCGGAGAAAGAGAGGTCACTTCTCTCTGTATATGTTCATGACGATCTTGTGTACTTAATGGTTCCTTCATTTGCTTACCAGCTAGCGTGCCGAGTTCTCTCTATACGTATAGTAGCTAGCATCGACCAAGCATGGAGATAAAGAGAGTTCACTTCTCTCTATTAGCTAGTTAACACATATATGAAACCCCTAAATTAACCCTCCAAAACCCCCTAACCCCCCCTTAAAAAACAAAAACTCCAGATCCTACAATATGCTGACGCGTGGATGCCTTTTGGTCCCGGTTGGTATTACCAATCGAGACTAAAGATCCACCTGCCTGGGTGCCCCGCAGCGGCCACGTGGAGCCCTTTCTGTCCCGGTTCGTAAGAGAACCGAGACTAAAGTTTTGGGCTTTAGTCCCGACCCTTTAGTCCTGGTTCTAGAACCGGGGCTAATGGGCCTCTGGAACCGGGACAAATGGCCTGTTTTCTACTTGTAGAGAGATCCTTTGACACACATACACATGTTCTAAGTTCAAGCTTACACATGGTTGTACTTAAGCGTACAAATCACCATGCTAGCTAGATAATAGGCTTAGTCTCCAACATGTCACCTATGATTAATGGCCTTGGCAAAAGGTCCCAATAGCGGGGTAGTTAGTGTTGTGCGTCTACTTACTATACTCAATATGGTGAGGTGAATGTAGGCTGATGATGACCCACAAGTGTAGGGGATCTATCGTAGTCCTTTCGATAAGTAAGAGTGTCGAACCCAATGAGGAGCAGAAGGAAATGGCAACTGGTTTTTAGTAAGGTATTCTCTGCAAGCACTGAAATTATTGGTAACAGATAGTTTTGTGATAAGGTAATTCGTAACGGGTAACAAGTAACAAAACTAAATAAGGTAAAGCAAGGTGGCCCAGTCCTTTTTGTAGCAAAGGACAAGCCTGGACAAACTCTTATATAAAGGAAAACGCTCCCGAGGACACATGGGAATTATCGTCAAGCTAGTTTTCATCACGCTCATATGATTCGCGTTCGTTACTTTGATAATTTGATATGTGGGTGGACTGGTGCTTGGGTGTTGCCCTTCCTTGGACAAGCATCCCACTTATGATTAACTACTCTCGCAAGCATCCGCAAATACAAAAGAAGAATTAAGGTAAACCTAACCATAGCATGAAACATAACGATCAAAATTAGCCCCTTACGAAGCAACGCATAAACTAGGGTTTAAGCTTCAGTCACTCTAGCAACCCATCATCTACTTATTACTTCCCAATGCCTTTCCCTAGGCCCAAGTAATGGTGAAGTGTCATGTAGTCAACATTCACATGATACCACTGAAGGAAATATGCCCTAGAGGCAATAATAAAGTTATTATTTATTTCCTTATTTCATGATAAATGCTTATTATTCATGCTAGAATTGTATTAACCGGAAACTTATGTGTGAATACATAGACAAACATAGTGTCACTAGTATGCCTCTACTTGACTAGCTCGTTAATCAAAGATGGTTAAGTTTCCTAAACCATAGACATGAGTTGTCATTTGATTAACGGGATCACATCATTAGAGAATGATGTGATTGACTTGAACCATTCCGTTAGCTTAGCACTTGATCGTTTAGTATGTTACAATTGCTTTCTTCATGACTTATACATGTTCCTATGACTATGAGATTATGCAACTCCCGTTTACCGGAGGAACACTTTGTGTGCTACCAAACGTCTCAACGTAACTGGGTGATTATAAAGGAGCTCTACAGGTGTCTCCGAAGGTACATGTTGAGTTGGCGTATTTCGAGATTAGGATTTGTCACTCCGATTGTCGGAGAGGTATCTCTGGGCCCTCTCGGTAATGCACATCACTATAAGCCTTGCAAGCAATGTGACTAATGAGTTAGTTGCGGGATGATGCATTACATAACGAGTAAAGACACTTTCCAGTAACGAGATTGAACTAGGTATTGAGATACCGACGATCGAATCTCGGGCAAGTAACATACCGATGACAAAGGGAACAACGTATATTGTTATGCGGTTTGACCGATAAAGAACTTGGTAGAAAATGTGGGAGCCAATATGAGCATCCAGGTTCCGCTATTGGTTATTGACCGGAGACATGTCTCGGTCATGTCTACATTGTTCTCAAACCCGTAGGATCCGCACGCTTAAAGTTCGGTGACGATCGGTATTTTGGGTTTATGTGTTTTGATGTACCGAAGGTAGTTCGGAGTCTCGGATGAGATCGGGGACAAGACGAGGAGTCTCGAAATGGTCGAGACGTAAAGATCGATATATTGGACGACTATATTCGGACTTCGAAAGGTTCCGAGTGTTTGGATATTTTTCGGAGTACCGGAGAGTTACGGGAATTCGCCGAGGAGTATACGGGCCTTATTGGGCCATACGGGAATAGAGGAGAGAGGCCGAAAGGAAGGAGGCGCACGCCCCACCTCTGGTCCGAATTGGACAAGGGGTGCAGCCCCCTTTTCCTTCTCCCTCTCCCCCTCTTTCCTTCTCTCCTACTCCGGAAAGGAAAGGGGAATCCTACTAGGACTTGGGAGTTCTAGTAGGACTCCCCACACTTGGCGCGCCCTCCTCTAGGGCCGGCCTCTCCCTCCCTCCTTTATATATGGGGGCAGGGGGCACCTCTGGACACAACAATTGATCTCTTGATCTCTAGCCGTGTGCGGTGCCCCCCTCCACCATATTCAACCTCGGTAACATCGTAGCAGTGCTTAGGCGAAGCCCTGCGTCGGTAGCATCATCAACACCGTCATCACACCGTCGTGTTGATAGAACTCTCCCGCAAAGCTCTGCTGGATCGGAGTTCATGGGACGTCATCGAGCTGAACGTGTGCTGAACTCGGAGGTGCCGTACGTTCGGTACTTGATCGGTCAGATCGTGAAGACGTACTACTACATCAACCGCGTTGTGCTAACGCTTCCGCTTTCGGTCTACGAGGGTATGTGTACAACACTCCCCCCTCTCGTTGCTATGCATCACCATGATCTTGCGTGTGCGTAGGAAACTTTTGAAATTATTATGTTCCCCAACAGTGGCACCCGAGCCAGGTTTTATGCATAGATGTTATATGCATGAGTAGAACACAAGTGAGTTGTGGGCGATACAAGTCATACCGCTTACCAGCATGTCATACTTTGGTTCGGCGGTATTGTTGGATGAAGCGGCCCAGACCGACATTACGCGTACGCTTACGCGAGACTGGTTCTACCGACGTGCTTTGCACATAGGTGGCTGGCGGGTGTCAGTTTCTCCAACTTTAGTTGAACCGAGTGTGGCTACGCCCGGTTGTTAAGAAGGTTAAAACAACACTAACTTGATGAACTATCGTTGTGGTTTTGATGCGTAGGTAAGAACGGTTCTTGCTCAGCCCGCAGCAGCCACGTAAAACTTGCAACAACAAAGTAGAGGACGTCTAACTTGTTTTTGTAGGGCATGTTGTGATGTGATATGGTCAAGACATGATGCTAAATTTTATTGTATGAGATGATCATGTTCTGTAACTAAGTTATCGGCAACTGGCAGGAGCCATGTGGTTGTCGCTTTATTGTATGCAATGCAATCTCCTTGTAACTACTTTACTTTATCACTAAGCGGTAGCGATAGTCGTAGAAGCAATAGGTGGCGAAACGACAACGATGCTACCATGAAGATCAAGGTGTCGCGCCGGTGACGATGGTGATCATGACGGTGCTTCGGAGATGGTGATCACAAGCACAAGATGATGATTGCCATTTCATATCACTTATATTGATTGCATGTGATGTTTATCCTTTATGCATCTTATTTTTCTTTGTTTGACGGTAGCATTATAAGATGATCTCACACTAAATTTCAAGGTATAAGTGTTCTCCCTGAGTATGCACCGTTGCGAAAGTTCTTTGTGCTGAGACACCATGTGATGATCGGGTGTGATAGGCTCTACGTTCAAATACAACGGGTGCAAAACAGTTGCACACGCGGAATACTCAGGTTAAACTTGACGAGACTAGCATATACAGATATGGCCTCGGAACACTGAGACCGAAAGATCGAGCGTGAATCATATAGTAGATATGATCAAAATAATGATGTTCACCATTGAAAACTACTCCATCTCACACGATGATCGGACATGGTTTAGTTGATTTGGATCACGTGATCACTTAGATGATTAGAGGGATGTCTATATAAGTGGGAGTTCTTAAGTAATATGATTAATTGAACTTTAATTTATCATGAACTTAGTCCTGATAGTATTTTGCAAATTATGTTGTAGATCAATAGCTCCTGTTGTTGCTTCCCTATGTTTTATATGTGTTCCTAGAGAAAACTAAGTTGAAAGATGATAGTAGCAATGATGCGGACTGGATCCATGATCTGAGGTTTATCCTCATTGCTGCATAGAAGAATTATGTCCTTGATGCACCGCTAGGTGATAGACCTATTGCAGGAGCAAATGCAGACGTTATGAACGTTTGACTAGCTCAATATGATGGCTACTTGATAGTTTAGTGCACCATGCTTAACGGCTTAGAATCGGGACTTCAAAGACGTTTTGAATGTCATGGACCATATGAGATGTTCCAGGAGTTGAAGTTAATATTTCAAGCAAATACCCGAGTTGAGAGATATGAAGTCTCCAACAAGTTATATAGCTAAAAGATGGAGGAGAATTGCTCAACTAGTGAGCATGTGCTCAGATTGTCTGGGTACTACAATCGCTTGAATCAAGTGGGAGTTAATCTTCCAGATAAGATAGTGATTGATAGAGTTCTCTAGTCACCATCACCAAGTTAGTAGAACTTTGTGATGAACTATAGTATGCAAGGGATGACGAAAATGATTCCCGAGCTCTCCGTCATGTTGAAATCGACGAAGGTAGAAATCAAGAAAGAACATCAAGTGTTGATGATTAACAAGATCACTAGTTTCAAGAAAAATGCAAAGAGAAGGAAAGGGAACTTCAAGTAGAATGGCAAGCAAGTTGTCACTTCCGTGAATAAGCCCAAAGCTAGACTAAAGCCTGAAACTGAGTGCTTCTACTGCAAAAGGAAATGGTCACTGGAAGCGGAAATACCATGAATATTTGGTGGATAAAAAAATGGCAAAGTGAACAAGGGTATATTTGATATACATGTTATTGATGCGTACCTTACTAGTGTTTATAGTAGCCCCTGGGTATTTGATACTTGTTCGGTTGCTAATAATTAGTAACTCAAAACAGGAGATACAGAATAAACAGAGACTAGTTGAGCATGAAGTGACAAAGCATGTTGGAAGTGGTTCCAAGATTGATATGATCATCATCGCACCCTCCCTATACTTTCGGGATTAGTGTTAAACCTAAATAAATGTTATTTGGCCTTTGCGTTGAGCATGAATATGATTTGATCATGTTTATTGCAATACGGTTATTCGTTTAAAGTCAGAGAATAATTGTTATTCTGTTTACATGAATAAAGCATTCGATGGTCATACACCCAAAGAAAGTTAGTTTGTTAGATCTCGATCGTAGTGATACACATATTCATAATATTGATGCCAAAAGATGCAAAGTTGATAATGATAGTGCAACTTATTTGTGGCACTGCCGTTTGGGTCATATCAGTGTAAAGCACATGAAGAAACTCCATGCTGATGGATTTTTGGAATCACTTGATTATGAATCATTTGATGCTTGCGAACCGTGCCTTTTGGGCAAGATGACTAAAACTCCGTTCTTCGGAACAATGGAACGAACTACTGATTTATTGGAAATAATACATACCAATGTATGCGATCCAATGAGTGTTGATGCTCGTGGAAAGTATCATTATTTTCTAACCTTCACAGATGATTTAAGCAGATATGGGTATATCTACTTAATGAAACACAAGTCTGAAATATTTGAAAAGTTCAAAGAATTTCAGAATGAAGTGGAGAATCATCGTAACAAGAAAATAAAGTTTCTACGATCTGATCGTGGAGGAGAATATTTGAGTTACGAGTTTGGCCTTCATATAAAACAATGTGGAATAGTTTCACAGCTCACGCCACCTGGAACACCACAACATTACGGTGTGTCCGAACATCGTAACCGCACTTTGTTGGATATGGTGTGATCTATGATGTATCTTACCGATTTACCACCATCATTTTGGGGTTATGCATTAGAGACAACTGCATTCACTTTAAATAGGGCACCATCAAAATCCGTTGAGACGACGCCTTATGAACTGTGGTTTGGCAAGAAACCAAAGTTGTCGTTTTTTAAAGTTTGGGGCTGCGATGCTTATGTGAAAAAGTTTCAACCTGATAAGCTTGAACCTAAATTGGAGAAGTGTGTCTTCATAGAATACCCAAAGGAAACTATTGGGTACACCTTCTATCACAGATCCGAAAGCAAGATATTTGTTGCTAAGATGGATCCTTTCTAGAGAAGGAGTTTCTCTCGAAAGAAGTGAGTGGGAGGAAAGTAGAGCTTGATAAGGTAATTGTACCTTCTCCTGAATTGGAAAGTAGTTCATCGCAGAAATCAGTTCCAGTGATTCCTACACCAATTAGTGAGGAAGCTAATGATGATGATCATGAAACTTCAAATTAAGTTACTACAGAACCTCGTAGGTCTTCCAAAGTACAGTCCACACCAGAGTGGTACGGTAATCCTGTTCTGGAAGTCATGTTACTAGACCATGATGAACCTACGAACTATGAGGAAGCGATGATGAGCCCAGATTCTGCGAAATGGCTTGAGGCTATGAAATCTGAGATAGGATCCATGTATGAGAACAAAGTGTGGACTTTGGTGGTGTTGCCTGATGATCGGCAAGCATATTATATAAATGGATCTTCAAGAGGAAGACAAATGCTGATAAGTAGTGTTACTATCTACAAAGCTCGACTTGTCGCAAAAAGTTTTTTGACAAGTTCAAGGCATTGAATACGATGAGATTTTCTCACTCGTATCGATGCTTAAGTCTGTCCGAATCATGTTAGCATTTGCCACATTTTATGAAATCTGGCAAATGGATGTCAAAACTGCATTCCTTAATGGATTTATTAATGAAGAGTTGTATATGATGCAACCAGAAGGTTTTGTCAATCCTAAAGGTGCTAACAAAATGTGCAAGCTCCAGCGATCCATCTATGGCACTACAAAAAAAAGACACATCCGTAACATTTTGGGCCGAACGAATTTTTTTTCTGTCATACATATGACACTTCTATGACGATAATTGTGAAAAATACCGGTATCATCATAGATGTGGTGGGCTCCTACTTCTATGACAAAAAATCATGACAGAAAATGGGCTTTTCGTCCTGGGCGGGACGGAGATGCAGCTGCATGACATTCTTTGGGCCGTCCGTGACGGAAAAAACTATGGTAGAAGCGAGGGGGAGGAGATTTTCGGGGAGTTGCCAGTTACGGTGGGAGGTCGGGGGCCGAGCGATGCGCGTTTCTCTCATACACATGCGAGGCGTTGGCTCTAACTGAACCCGAGCGAGGCATTGGGCTCTAACTAAACCCGAGCGATTGCACTGCAGGCTACACGTTACTGAACCCGAGCGATCAATCGATGGCTGTTAACTGAACCCGATGGATCGATTCCTTCGCTACTGCTACGAACTGAAGCCGATCGATTGGATGAACAGTGAGCGTTGCGGGGGGAGGGGGAGGGGGGGTTGTATGAACAGTGAGCGGTGGTGTTGCCTCTGGATGAACAGGACCCCATGGTGTGGAGGGCTGGATGAACAGTAGACGGTGGAGGGGTGGCTGTGGAGGGGTGGTTGAATAGGACCCCGTGGTGTGGAGGGCTGGATGAACAGTAGATGGTGGAGGGCTAGATGAACAGTAGACGGTGGAGGGGTGGTTGAACAGTAGCCGGTGGAGTAGCGCACGGTGGAGGTTGGATGAACAGGAGCCCGTGGAGGCTGGAGGAGGTCGACGATGGAGATGAACAGTATCCCGTGGAGTCCCGTTTTGCGGTACGCCACACCCCTCCCGATGAACAGGACCCCAGTTTCGACCGTAGCGCTCCAACACAAGTCCGTTTCATCCGTTTTGTGGTAGGCCACACCCCTCCCGATCAACAGGACCCCCGTTTCGACCGTAGCGCTCCAACACAAGTCTGTTTCATCTGTTTTGCGGTATGCCACACCCCTCCCGATCAACAGGACCCCCGTTTCGACCGTAGGAGGTACGTTTCCTCCATTTTGCGGTACGCCACACCCCTCCCGATCAACAGGACCCCTGTTTCGACCGTAGGAGGTCCGTTTCCTCCGTTTTTTGGTATGCCGCACCCCTCCCGATCAACAGGAACCCGTTCCGAACGTAGGAGGTCCGTTTCCTCCGTTGTGCGGTATGCCAGGCCTCGTTTCCATCGCCTGTTCCGTCCAAGCCCTCCCGATGAACACGACCGCGCATTTCGTTCTGACCCAGCCGGTTGGCTCCCCATGAACACGACGATGACGCTGTTTCTCCGTTCCGACCCAGCCATGTACGTATGCGCGAGTAGGCGTTCGTGACCCTGCTCGTATGTACGTATGTGGCCGTATTTTCTTTCTTGCACCCTCGCCGCTGTACGTATGTGTACATGCTATGTGCGCGCCTCTACTACGACACGTGCGCACCTCTACATCCACCAGTATATATGTACGTACACGTTCGCGACCATAATGACAATGCTACGTATGCTTCGACCAGGTGGGTCCCGACTGTCAGGCACTTCCTTGCGTGCGAAGATGTAGCTGGTGGGTCCCAGCAGTCAGGGGGCGAATGTTTTTTTTTGCCCGGACGCACTTCCTTGCGTGCGAAGATGTAGCTGGTGGGTCCCAGCAGTCAGGGGGGGCGAATCGTTTTTTTTTGCCCGGACGCACTTCCTTGCGTGCGAAGGTGTAGCTAGTGGGTCCCAGCAGTCAGGGGGGAAACATTTTTTCGCGAAATATGGTGGCCCGTCCGGTGGGTCCCCATTGTCAGGTGGAGGAATAACTATTTTGCGCGTAATAAGGTGGCACTTCCTTGCTGCTGCCGTGGACCCAGCTGTCAACCTCTCCACGTACAGTCCACGTCCGATGGAAGCCGTTCCTTGACCATGTTGACCATGCCGCACCGAGAGCACCAGGGCGGTGGACAACGGCGAGGCCTAGGAAGGGGACGACGCGGAGCCGTGGAAGACGCGGCAGTGGATGCCCACGCGTAGAGGAGTACGAGGGTTCACTGGTTCGCTGCGGTGTGAGGCTGCCGTCGCCGCAGAATAACAGGGGGTGTGGGTGAGTAGAGGGATGGCCTGACCAGCGGTGGGAGTAGTGTTGGAGAACGTTGCAGAAAATTAAAATTTTTCCTACGGTTTCACCAAGATCCATCTATGAGTTCATCTAAGCAACGAGTCAAGGGAGAGAGTTTGCATCTACATACCACTTGTAGATCACGAGCGGAAGCTTGCCAAGGGGATGGTGATGATGGAGTCGTACTCGAACGTGATTCGGATCACCGATGTCCAAGTGCTGAACGGACAGCACCTCCGTGTTCAACACACGTACGGGACGGGAGACGTCTCCTCCGTCTTGATCCAGCAAGGAGGAAGGAGAGGTTGAGGAAGGCAGTTCCAACGGCAGCACGACGGCATGGTGCAGTTGATGCAGCAGTATTCCGACAGGGCTTCGCCGAGCACGTACGGAGGAGGAGAGGTGTTGGGGAGGGGAGGGGCTGCGCCTTGAGTTGTGGTGTCCAGCAGCCCTCCCCTCACCCCTCTATATATAGGAGAAGGGGCAAGGGGGGGCGGCCCTCTAGGGAAACCCTAGAGGGGGCGGAGGCCAAGGGGTGGGGGGCTTGCCCCCCAAGCAAGGGGGGTGCGCCCCCTTTAGGGTTTCCCCCCCAACCCTAGGCGCATGGGCCCAAGGGGGGGGAGGGGGCGCCAAGCCCACTAGGGGCTGGCTGCTTTCCCTACGCAGCCCAAGTGGCCCCCCGGGAGGGGTGGTCCCTCCCGGTGGACCCCCGGAACCTTCCGGTGGTCCCGGTACAATACCGGTATGACCCCGAAACTTTCCGGTGCCCGTTTAACAACTTCCCATATATAAAACTTTACCTCCGGACCATTCCGGAACTCCTCGTGACGTCCGGGATCTCATCCGGGACTCCGAACAACATTCGGTAATCACATACTTGTCTTCCTGATAACCCTAGCGTCACCGAACCTTAAGTGTGTAGACCCTACGGGTTCGGGAGACATGCAGACATGACCGAGACTCTCCGGTCAATAACCAACAGCAGGATCTGGATACCCATGTTTGCTCCCACATGCTCCTCGATGATGTCATCGGATGAACCACGATGTCGAGGATTCGATCAAACCCCGTATACAATTCCCTTTGTCAATCGGTACGTTACTTGCCCGAGACCCGATCGTCGGTATCCCAATACCTTGTTCAGTCTCGTTACCGGCAAGTCACTTTACTCGTACCGTAATGCATGATCCCGTGGCCAACACCTTGGTCACCTTGAGCTCATTATGATGATGCATTACCGAGTGGGCCCAGAGATACCTCTCCGTCATAGGGAGTGACAAATCCCAGTCTCGATCCGCATAAAACAATAGATACTTTCGGAGATACCTGTAGTGCACCTTTATAGTCACCCAGTTACGTTGTGACGTCTGATACACCCAAAGCAATCCTACGGTATCCAGGAGTTACACGCTCTCATGGTCAAAGGAAGAGATACTTGACATTGGCAAAGCTCTAGCAAACGAACTACACGATCTTTGTGCTATGCTTAGGATTGGGTCTTGTCCATCACATCATTCTCCTAATGATGTGATCCCGTTATCAACGACATCCAATGTCCATAGCCAGGAAACCATGACTATCTGTTGATCACAACGAGCTAGTCAACTAGAGGCTCACTAGGGACATATTGTGGTCTATGTATTCACACGTGTATTACGATTTCCGGATAATACAGTTATAGCATGAATAAAAGACTATTATCATGAACAAAGAAATATAATAATAACACTTATATTATTGCCTCTAGGGCATATTTCCAACAGTCTCCCAATTGCACTAGAGTCACTAATCTAGTTACATTGTGATGAATCGAACACCCATAGAGTTCTGGTGTTGATCATGTTTTGCTCGCGAGAGAGGTTTAGTCAACGGATCTGCGACATTCAGATCCGTATGTACTTTGCAAATTTCTATGTCTCCATCTTGAACATTTTCACGGATGGAGTTGAAACGACGCTTGATGTGCCTGGTCTTCTTGTGAAACCTGGGCTCCTTTGCAAGGGCAATAGCTCCAGTGTTGTCACAGAAGAGTTTGATTGGCCCCGACGCATTGGGTATGACTCCTAGGTCGGTGATGAACTCCTTCACCCAAATCGCTTCATGCGCTGCCTCCGAGGCTGCCATGTACTCCGCTTCACACGTAGATCCCGCCACGACGCTCTGCTTGCAGCTGCACCAGCTTACTGCTCCACCATTCAACATATACACGTATCCGGTTTGTGACTTAGAGTCATCCAGATCTGAGTCGAAGCTAGCGTCGATGTAACCCTTTACGACGAGCTCTTCGTCTCCTCCATAAACGAGAAACATGTCCTTTGTCCTTTTCAGGTACTTCAGGATATTCTTGACCGCTGTCCAGTGTTCCTTGCCGGGATTACTTTGGTATCTTGCTACCAAACTTACGGCAAGGTTTACATCAGGTCTGGTACACAGCATGGCATACATAATAGATCCTATGGCTGAAGCATAGGGGATGACACTCATCTCTTCTTTATCTTTTGCCGTGGTCGGTGACTGAGCCGAGCTCAATCTCACACCTTGTAACATAGGCAAGAACCCTTTCTTGGACTCATCCATTTTGAAAATTTTCAAAATCTTATCAAGGTATGTGCTTTGTGAAAGACCTATGAGGCGTCTCGATCTATCTCTATAGATCTTGATGCCTAATATATAAGCAGCTTCTCCAAGGTCCTTCATTGAAAAACATTTGTTCAAGTAGGCCTTAATGTTGTCCAGAAATTCTATATTATTTCCCATCAAGAGTATGTCATCTACATATAATATGAGAAATGCTACAGAGCTCCCACTCACTTTCTTGTAAACGCAGGCTTCTCCATAAGTCTGCATAAACCCAAACGCTTTGATCATCTCATCAAAGCGAATATTCCAACTCCGAGATGCTTGCACCAGCCCATAAATGGATCGCTGGAGCTTGCATACTTTGTTAGCGTTCATAGGATCGACAAAACCTTCCGGCTGCATCATATACAGCTCTTCCTTAAGATGCCCATTAAGGAATGCCGTTTTGACGTCCATCCGCCATATCTCATAATCATAGTATGCGGCAATTGCTAACATGATTCGGACGGACTTAAGCTTCGCTACGGGAGAGAAAGTCTCATCGTAGTCAATCCCTTGAACTTGTCGATAACCCTTAGCGACAAGTCGAGCTTTATAGATGGTAACATTTCCATCCGCGTCCGTCTTCTTCTTAAAGATCCATTTGTTTTCTATCGCTCGCCGATCATCGGGCAAGTTAGTCAAAGTCCATACTTTGTTTTCATACATGGATTCTATCTTGGATTTCATGGCTTCTAGCCATTTGTTGGAATCTGGGCCCGCCATCGCTTCTTCATAGTTCGAAGGTTCACCGTTGTCTAACAACATGATTTCCAGGACAGGGTTGCCATACCACTCTGGTGCGGAACGTGTCCTTGTGGACCTACGAAGTTCAGTAGCAACTTGGTCCGAAGTACCTTGATCATCATCATTGTTTTCCGCTTCGGTTGGTGTGGGCATCACAGGAACATTTTCCTGAGCTGCACCACTTTCCCGTTCGAGAGGTAGTACTTCATCGAGTTCTACTTTCCTCCCACTTACTTCTTTCGAGAGAAACTCTTTTTCTAGAAAGCATCCGTTCTTGGCAACAAATATCTTGCCCTCGGATCTTAAGTAGAAGGTATACCCGACAGTTTCCTTAGGGTATCCTATGAAGACACATTTTTCCGACTTGGGTTCGAGCTTTTCAGGTTGAAGTTTCTTGACATAAGCATCGCATCCCCAAACTTTTAGAAACGACAGCTTAGGTTTCTTCCCAAACCATAATTCATACGGTGTCGTCTCAACGGATTTAGACGGTGCCCTATTTAAAGTGAATGTAGCTGTCTCTAGAGCGTATCCCCAAAATGATAGCGATAAATCGGTAAGAGACATCATAGACCGCACCATATCCAATAGAGTGCGATTACGATCTTCGGACACACCGTTTCGCTGAGGTGTTCCAGGCGGCATGAGTTGTGAAACGATTCCACATTTCCTTAAGTGTGTGCCAAATTCGTGACTTAAATATTCTCCTCCACGATCTGATCGTAGGAACTTTATCTTTCGGTCACGTTGATTCTCTACCTCATTCTGAAATTCCTTGAACTTTTCAAAGGTCTCAGACTTGTGTTTCATTAAGTAGACATACCCATATCTACTTAAGTCATCAGTGAGAGTGAGAACATAACGATATCCTCCGCGAGCCTCAACACTCATTGGACCGCACACATCGGTATGTATGATTTCCAACAAGTTGGTTGCTCGCTCCATTGTTCCGGAGAACAGAGTCTTGGTCATTTTGCCCATGAGGCATGGTTCGCATGTGTCAAATGATTCATAATCAAGAGACTCCAAAAGTCCATCAGCATGGAGCTTCTTCATGCGCTTCACACCAATGTGACCAAGGCGACAGTGCCACAAGTATGTGGGACTGTCGTTATCAACTTTAAATCTTTTGGCATCTACACTATGAACATGTGTAATATTACGCTCGAGATTCATTAAGAATAAACCATTGACCATCGGAGCATGACCATAAAACATATCTCTCATATAAATCGAACAACCATTATTCTCGGACTTAAATGAGTAGCCATCTCGCATTTAACGAGATCCAGATACAATGTTCATGCTCAAACTTGGCACTAAATAACAATTATTAAGGTTCAAAACTAATCCCGTAGGTAAATGTAGAGGCAGCGTGCCGACGGCGATCACATTGACTCTGGAACCATTCCCGACGCGCATCGTCACCTCGTCCTTCGCCAGTCTCCGTTCATTCCACAGCTCCTGCTGTGAGTTACAAATATGAGCAACGGCACCGGTATCAAATACCCAGGAGTTACTACGAGTACTGGTAAGGTACACATCAATTACATGTATATCAAATATACCTTTGGTGTTGCCGGCCTTCTTATCCGCTAAGTATTTGGGGCAGTTCCGCTTCCAGTGACCCTTCCCCTTGCAATAAAAGCACTCAGTCTCAGGCTTGGGTCCATTCTTTGACTTCTTCCCGGCAACTGGCTTACCGGGCGCAGCAACCTCCTTGCCGTCCTTCTTGAAGTTCTTCTTACCCTTGCCCTTCTTGAACTTAGTGGTCTTATTGACCATCAACACTTGATGTTCTTTCTTGATTTCAACCTCTGCTGACTTCAGCATAGAAAATACTTCAGGAATGGTCTTTACCATCCCCTGCATATTGTAGTTCATCACAAAGCTCTTGTAGCTTGGTGGGAGCGACTGAAGGATTCTGTCAATGACTGCCTCATCAGGGAGGTTAATATTCAGCTGGGTCATATGGTTGTGCAACCCAGACATCTTGAGTATGTGCTCACTGACAGAACTGTTTTCCTCCATCTTACAACCATAGAACTTGTCGGAGATGTCATATCTCTCGACCCGGGCGTGAGCTTGAAAAACTAGTTTCAGCTCTTTGAACATCTCATATGCTCCGTGATGCTCAAAACGCTTTTGGAGCCCCGGTTCTAAGCTGTAAAGCATGCCGCACTGAACGAGGGAGTAATCATCAGCACGAGACTGCCAAGCATTCATAATGTCTTGGTTCTCTGGGACGGGAGCGTCACCTAGCGGTCCTTCTAGGATATATTGTTTCCTGGCAGCTATGAGGATGATCCTCAGGTTCTGGACCCAGTCCGTATAGTTGCTGCCATCATCTTTCAGCTTGGTTTTCTCTAGGAACGCGTTGAAGTTCATGTTGACATGAGCGTTGGCCATTTGATCTACAAGACATATTTGCAAAGGCTTTAGACTAAGTTCATGATAATTAAGTTCTAATCAAATTATGAACTCCCACTTAGATTAGACATCCCTCTAGTCATCTAAGTGTTACACGATCCGAGTCGACTAGGCCGTGTCCGATCATCACGTGAGACGGACTAGTCATCATCGGTGAACATTCTCATGTTGATCGTATCTTCCATACGACTCGTGTTCGACCTTTCGGTCTCCGTGTTCCGAGGCCATGTCTGCACATGCTAGGCTCGTCAAGTTAACCCTAAGTGTTTTCGCTGTGTAAAACTGTCTTACACCCGTTGTATGTGAACGTAAGAATCCATGACACCCGATCATCACGTGGTGCTTAGAAGCGACGAACTGTAGCAACGGTGCACAGTTAGGGGAGAACACTTCTTGAAATTTTGTAAGGGATCATCTTATATACTACCGTCGTCCTAAGTAAACAAGATGCATAAAACATAATAAACATCACATGCAATTATATAAAGTAGTGACATGATATGGCCAATATCATATAGCTCCTTTGATCTTCATCTTCGGGGCTCCATGATCATCTTGTCACCGGCATGACACCATGATCTCCATCATCATGATCTCCATCATCGTGTCTTCATGAAGTTGTCACTCCAACGACTACTTCTACTTCTATGACTAACGCGTTTAGCAATAAAGTAAAGTAAGTTACATGGCGTTCTTCAATGACACGCAGATCATACAAAAAATAAAGACAACTCCTATGGCTCCTGCCGGTTGTCATACTCATCGACATGCAAGTCGTGAATCCTATTACAAATAACATGATCTCATACATCACAATTCATCATTCATCACAACTTCTGGCCATATCACATCACATGATCAATCGCTGCAAAAACAAGTTAGACGTTCTCTAATTGTTGTTGCATCTTTTACGTGGCTGCAAATGGGTTCTAGCAAGAACGTTTTCTTACCTACGAATAACCACAACGTGATTTTGTCAAATTCTATTTACCCTTCATAAGGGCCCTTTTCATCGAATCCGCTCCAACTAAAGTGGGAGAGACAGACACCCGCCAGCCACCTTATGCAACTAGTGCATGTTAGTCGGTGGAATCGGTCTCACGTAAGCGTACGTGTAAGGTTGGTCCGGGCCGCTTCATCTCACAATGCCGTTGAAGCAAGAAAAGACTAGTAGTGGCAAGCAAGTTGACAAGATCCACACCCACAACAAAATTGTGTTCTACTCGTGCAAAGAGAACTACGCATAGACCTAGCTCATGATGCCACTGTTGGAGAACGTTGCAGAAAATTAAAATTTTTCCTACAGTTTCACCAAGATCCATCTATGAGTTCATCTAAGCAATGAGTCAAGGGAGAGAGTTTGCATCTACATACCACTTGTAGATCACGAGCGGAAGCTTGCCAAGGGGATGGTGATGATGAAGTCGTACTCGAACGTGATTCGGATCACCGATGTCCAAGTGCTGAACGGACATCACCTCTGCGTTCAACACACGTACGGGACGGGAGACGTCTCCTCCGTCTTGATCCAGCAAGGAGGAAGGAGAGGTTGAGGAAGGCAGTTCCAACGGCAGCACGACGGCGTGGTGCAGTTGATGCAGCAGTATTCCGACAGGGCTTCGCCGAGCACGTACGGAGGAGGAGAGGTGTTGGGGAGGGGAGGGGCTGCGCCTTGAGTTGTGGTGTCCAGCAGCCCTCCCCTCACCCCTCTATATATAGGAGAAGGGGCAAGGGGGGCCGGCCCTCTAGGGAAACCCTAGAGGGGGGCGGCGGCCAAGGGGTGGGGGGCTTGCCCCCGAAGCAAGGGGGGTGCGCCCCCTTTAGGGTTTCCCCCCCAACCCTAGGTGCATGGGCCCAAGGGGGGGGGCACGCCAAGCCCACTAGGGGCTGGCTGCTTTCCCTACGCAGCCCAAGTGCCCCCCCGGGAGGGGTGGTCCCTCCCGGTGGACCCCCGGAACCTTTCCGGTGGTCCCAGTACAATACCGGTATGACCCCGAAACTTTCCGGTGCCCGTTTAACAACTTCCCATATATAAAACTTTACCTCCGGACCATTCCGGAACTCCTCGTGACGTCCAGGATCTCATCCGGGACTCCGAACAACATTCGGTAATCACATACTTGTCTTCTTGATAACCCTAGAGTCACCGAACCTTAAGTGTGTAGCCCCTACGGGTTCGGGAGACATGCAGACATGACCGAGACTCTCCGGTCAATAACCAACAGCGGGATCTGGATACCCATGTTGGCTCCCACATGCTCCTCGATGATGTCATCGGATGAACCACGATGTCGAGGATTCGATCAAACCCCGTATACAATTCCCTTTGTCAATCGGTACATTACTTGCCCGAGACCCGATCGTCGGTATCCCAATACCTTGTTCAGTCTCGTTACCGGCAAGTCACTTTACTCGTACCGTAATGCATGATCCCGTGGCCAACACCTTGGTCACCTTGAGCTCATTATGATGATGCATTACCGAGTGGGCCCAGAGATACCTCTCCGTCATACGGAGTGACAAATCCCAGTCTCGATCCGCATAAAACAATAGATACTTTCGGAGATACCCGTAGTGCACCTTTATAGTCACCCAGTTACGTTGTGACGTTTGATACACCCAAAGCACTCCTACGGTATCCAGGAGTTACACGCTCTCATGGTTAAAGGAAGAGATACTTGACATTGGCAAAGCTCTAGCAAACGAACTACACGATCTTTGTGCTATGCTTAGGATTGGGTCTTGTCCATCACATCATTCTCCTAATGATGTGATCCCGTTATCAACGACATCCAATGTCCATAGCCAGGAAACCATGACTATCTGTTGATCACAACGAGCTAGTCAACTAGAGGCTCACTAGGGACATATTGTGGTCTATGTATTCACACGTGTATTACGATTTCCGGATAATACAGTTATAGCATGAATAAAAGACTATTATCATGAACAAAGAAATATAATAATAACACTTATATTATTGCCTCTAGGGCATATTTCCAACGGTCTCCCACTTGCACTAGAGTCACTAATCTAGTTACATTGTGATGAATCGAACACCCATAGAGTTCTGGTGTTGATCATGTTTTGCTCGCGAGAGAGGTTTAGTCAATGGATCTGCGACATTCAGATCCGTATGTACTTTGCAAATTTCTATGTCTCCATCTTGAACATTTTCACGGATGGAGTTGAAACGACGCTTGATGTGCCTGGTCTTCTTGTGAAACCTGGGCTCCTTGGCAAGGGCAATAGCTCCAGTGTTGTCACAGAAGAGTTTGATTGGCCCCGACGCATTGGGTATGACTCCTAGGTCGGTGATGAACTCCTTCACCCAAATCGCTTCATGCACTGCCTCCGAGGCTGCCATGTACTCCGCTTCACACGTAGATCCCGCCACGACGCTCTGCTTGCAGCTGCACCAGCTTACTGCTCCACCATTCAACATATACACGTATCCGGTTTGTGACTTAGAGTCATCCAGATCTGAGTCGAAGCTAGCGTCGACGTAACCCTTTACGACAAGCTCTTCGTCTCCTCCATAAACGAGAAACATGTCCTTTGTCCTTTTCAGGTACTTCAGGATATACTTGACCGCTGTCCAGTGTTCCTTGCCGGGATTACTTTGGTATCTTGCTACCAAACTTACGGCAAGGTTTACATCAAGTCTGGTACACAGCATGACATACATAATAGATCCTATGGCTGAAGCATAGGGGATGACACTCATCTCTTCTTTATCTTTTGCCGTGGTCGGTGACTGAGCCGAGCTCAATCTCACACCTTGTAACATAGGCAAGAACCCTTTCTTGGACTCATCCATTTTGAAATTTTTCAAAATCTTATCAAGGTATGTGCTTTGTGAAAGACCTATGAGGCGTCTCGATCTATCTCTATAGATCTTGATGCCTAATATATAAGCAGCTTCTCCAAGGTCCTTCATTGAAAAACATTTGTTCAAGTAGGCCTTAATGCTGTCCAGAAATTCTATATTATTTCCCATCAAGAGTATGTCATCTACATATAATATGAGAAATGCTACAGAGCTCCCACTCACTTTCTTGTAAACGCAGGCTTCTCCATAAGTCTGCATAAACCCAAACGCTTTGATCATCTCATCAAAGCGAATATTCCAACTCCGAGATGCTTGCACCAGCCCATAAATGGATCGCTGGAGCTTGCATACTTTGTTAGCGTTCTTAGGATCGACAAAACCTTCCGGCTGCATCATATACAGCTCTTCCTTAAGATGCCCGTTAAGGAATGCCGTTTTGACGTCCATCTGCCATATCTCATAATCATAGTATGCGGCAATTGCTAACATGATTTGGACAGACTTAAGCTTCGCTACGGGAGAGAAAGTCTCATCATAGTCAATCCCTTCAACTTGTCGATAACCCTTGGCGACAAGTCGAGCTTTATAGATGGTAACATTTCCATCCGCGTCCGTCTTCTTCTTAAAGATCCATTTGTTTTCTATCGCTCGCCGATCATCGAGCAAGTCAGTCAAAGTCCATACTTTGTTTTCATACATGGATTCTATCTCGGATTTCATGGCTTCTAGCCATTTGTTGGAATCTGGGCCCGCCATCGCTTCTTCATAGTTCGAAGGTTCACCGTTGTCTAACAACATGATTTCCAGGACAGGGTTGCCGTACCACTCTGGTGCGGAACGTGTCCTTGTGGACCTACGAAGTTCAGTAGTAACTTGATCCGAAGTACCTTGATCATCATCATTGTTTTCCTCTTCGGTTGGTGTGGGCATCACAGGAACATTTTCCTGAGCTGCACCACTTTCCCGTTTGAGAGGTAGTACTTCATCGAGTTCTACTTTCCTCCCACTTACTTCTTTCGAGAGAAACTCTTTTTCCAGAAAGCATCCATTCTTGGCAACAAATATCTTGCCCTCGGATCTTAAGTAGAAGGTATACCCGACAGTTTCCTTAGGGTATCCTATGAAGACACATTTTTCCGACTTGGGTTCGAGCTTTTCAGGTTGAAGTTTCTTGACATAAGCATCGCATCCCCAAACTTTTAGAAACGACAGCTTAGGTTTCTTCCCAAACCATAATTCATACGGTGTCGTCTCAACGGATTTAGACGGTGCCCTATTTAAAGTGAATGTAGCTGTCTCTAGAGCGTATCCCCAAAATGATAGCGGTAAATCGGTAAGAGACATCATAGACCGCACCATATCCAATAGAGTGCGATTACGACGTTCGGACACACCGTTTCGCTGAGGTGTTCCAGGCGGCGTGAGTTGTGAAACGATTCCACATTTCCTTAAGTGTGTGCCAAATTTGTGACTTAAATATTCTCCTCCACGATTTGATCGTAGGAACTTTATCTTTCGGTCACGTTGATTCTCTACCTCATTCTGAAATTCCTTGAACTTTTCAAAGGTCTCAGACTTGTGTTTCATTAAGTAGACATACCCATATCTACTTAAGTCATCAGTGAGAGTGAGAACATAACGATATCCTCCGCGAGCCTCAACACTCATTGGACCGCACACATCGGTACACTACTAGGAAAAGGGCTATAGATGGGATTGACACTAATGGCGCACCAGAAAGATGGTGCGCCATTAGTATATACTAATGGCGCACCACAATCTGATGCGCCATTAGAGTTTAAACTACTAATGGCGCACCATGCTACGGGTGCGCCATTAGTATCAATTTTTTTTAACTAGTGCGCCTGTCCAAACATACTAATGGCGCATCCGGGCAAAGTGCGCCATTAGTAGTTGTAACTACTAATGGCGCACCAGGCAGCAGGTGCGCCATTAGTATAGAATTTTTTTTTTGAACTAGTGCGCCTATCCAAACATACTAATGGCGCATCCTGCCCAAGTGCGCCATTAGTAGTTGTAACTACTAATGGCGCACCAGGCAGTGGGTGCGCCATTAGTATAGAATTTTTTTTTGAACTAGTGCGCCTATCCAAACATACTAATGGCGCATCCTGCTTAAGTGCGCCATTAGTAGTTGTAACTACTAATGGCGCACCATGCAAGAGGTGCGCCATTAGTAAGTGGGCAGCAACAAGATATTTGGGACAGCCTCTCCTACCCACACACTCACTTTCTCCCCACTTCATTCTCTCCACCTCCTCCTTGTCTCGGGTGCCTCCTCTTTTTCACCTCATTTCCACCATAGATTCATTCAAATTAAGTGGTTAAATTACCTTGTTTTAATAGGTAAGTAAGGGGGGAAGCTATATTTAGGTTGTTCTCCTTACAAGAATGTGCACATGCACTTTTTACGGCCTAGCTAGATCTATGTATGTTCGTGGTGTTGCATATGTTTGTGGTGTTGCATATGTGTTTGTGTTTGGAGGTGTACCGGTATTTGATATGCTATAGTTGCCAATATTTTGCCGGAATGTTGATTCATTTCCGTTTCGGCGAGAATTTTGGCATTAAGCATTCTTTTTGGTCCTATTTTTAGGGAAAGTCATGCCAAATTTTTGTTTGGTTCTAAAATATCGTTTTGCTCTACCCCGCAGGCGACCATGGTCCGCACGATGACCGAATGCATCGTGAATAGGTTTTTGAGGTCCGCGAAGGCCGAGATGCTTCAAAAGAACGAGACGGAGATAAGATGTCCATGTCGAAGATGCAAGCTGAAGAGCCTTATTGCGGACCCGGATTCCGGGCAGGTGCGGGACCACCTGCTGTTGCGTGGTTTCATGGATGGCTATCGGTGGCAAGGTGATGAAGATGACTAAGAAGTCGTCCATGCGGGCCGGGCAAGAAATGAGGAAGGGCAGCAAGACAACCACCGCGGCTCGGGCGGGCGAGAAGACGAAGAATCCCCAGGAGATGATCACGACTGTGATGCTGTACATAGTCATCATGTAGAAGATGCAGGACATGATGATGAGGAAGATGCCGGAGCAGGCGACGGGCATGATCATGAAGATGATGATGCCGGCGGAGCAGACGACGCTGGACCATCAATGGGCTGGTTGCAGGACCCTCATATTCAAGAGCTGCTTCTCAAGCAGACGGATAACGCAAGAGCTGCCGCCCGAGAGAAAGCCAAGATGGATCAACTTGAGTTAGACGCGGTTACTCCATTGTATGAAGGATGCAGGCCCGAGGATACCCGCCTGAAAGTAACGCTCATGGCCCTGGAGATGAAGGTAAAACACAAAATGACCGACGCATGCTTCGACGAGAACATGTCATTCTGGCACGAACGTCTTCCCAAGGGGAACAAGTGCCCGACCAGTTTGGAGGAGGCAAAGAAAATCGTGTGTCCTCTGGATTTACCGCACGTGAAATACCATGTGTGCATGAACAATTGCATCATTTATCGGGACGAGCACGCGGAGTCTACAATATGTCCGGTGTGCGGTGTCACTCGATACAAGAAGAGGAAGAAAGCTCCTCGAAAAGTGGTGTGGTACTTTCCGATCACTCCTCGT
>NC_041381.1:429824088-429824642 GCF_002162155.2 Triticum dicoccoides
CGCCGACCCCCCGCACCCCGCGCACCGTCTTATAAAAAAAATTAGTATCAAATAGCTTTTTAAATGCTACTGTCTTATAAAAAAAATATTACTGTTATTATTTAAACAAGTTTGAACATATTTAAACATAAATAAGTATCAAACAGCTTTTTAAATGCTAAAAAAAAATTTGTGGAGCCTGGGAGTCGAACCCAGGACCTCCTGGTGTGAGAACTGGCTGCTGACCAGTCGAGCTAGTAGAGTGGGCTTGACATAGATAGGTTCTGGTACTACATAACCTTTTGGCTCGAGCTGAAATAAAAAAAAATACTAATGGCGCACCACGGTGAGGTGCGCCATTAGTATGGACATGCTAATGGCGCACCACGGTGAGGTGCGCCATTAGTATTGTGGCCCCCCTTCGCCCGATCCCCCCTTCGCCCGATCCCCCTTCGCCCGATCCCCCTCGCCAGTTCTCTCCCTCTCGATCCACCGCCGCCGCCGTCGCTGCCCTCGCCCTCGCCCTCGCCCTCGCCCTCTCCCTCCCTCACCCTCTCCTCGCCGCCCGGACGCCG
>NC_041381.1:429826598-429828018 GCF_002162155.2 Triticum dicoccoides
TTTAGGGTGCCTCGGTGTCGATAAAAACCGAAATGATGAAAAGTTAGGCTTTTAGGGTGCCTTGGCGTCGAAAAACCCTCAATGATAAAAGCTTAGATTTTAGGATGCCTCGGTGTCGACAAACCCTAAATGATGAGACCATGATCTTGTTCCTTGACAATAACCAACTTTTTGACCAAACTTTGTTTCTATTTAGAGAGAAACATGGCCCACAACGATGAGGCCGGGGGTTCGGGCGGCAAGGCATTCTGGGAGCTGTCCCAGGAGATGGAGGAACAACCTCACTTGTATGAGGCCGCCGCCTTCCCCACCGATCCTGAGACCACGGATGGTGCCGCCGAGGATGACCACACTGATGCCACCACTGATGGTGCCTCCGAGGATGCCACCACTGATGATGGCGGCGCACGCACAGATAGCAGCCAGCCGAAGAGGCAACGGAAGGACCGGCGCCCGATCGTGCTCCGCACCCTCAAGGAGGAAGTTACTGAAGTGGACTCCAACGGGAATCCAATGGCGCCCGAACGAATAGTCAAGGGGTACTCGCTTCAGCTCGGGTGCATTGTCCGGAGCACCGTCTCGATCAACACCGAGAACCTGAGGCATCCTGACCGGCGGAATTTGCGCCACCTCCTCTTCACGAAGCTGCACGAACGATACAAGTTCCCCGCTGAATTCGAAAACACAAGCCTCAAAGGGAATAAAGTGAACAATGCTGCCCTCACGAAGATGAGCAAGGCCCTGTCTACTTGGAAAAGCAATGTGAAGAGAATGATTGAGAAAGGTGAGAGTTATGAGAAGATCAAGGAGAAAAATCCTTCGATCACCGAAGATGACTACAACGACTTCAAGATCAATTGCTCGAGCACCGCAAGCTCCCAATCAAGTGAGTGGGGGAAACAAATGCGGGAGCTGAACATAGGGGAACACACACTCGGTCCCGGCGGTTACAGAGTGGCGGAGCCTACATGGGACAAGGAGGAGGCGGACCGTGCCGAGCAAGGCCTACCGCCCCTCTTCGATAAATACGGTGACAAGCAGACCAGGAACTTTGTCAGGGCTCGGTACAAGAAGGACCCGAAAACAAAGGAGCTTACCACGGATCCGAAGACCAGGCGGCTTGAGCTTGTTCTGGTAAGGAATACACCCCCGCGTAATTAGCTCCATATGGTTGCATTCTAATTAATGAAGCCGAATTTCTAAATGGTTCACATTCCTTCCGCAGGCGACTGAAAGCAGTAGCGCGGGGTCGACTCAGAGCAACCCTTGGGACACCACTCTAAATAGGGGGTTGAATATAATGAAGAACAAGGATAAGCTCAGTAAGCCGACGTCAGCTGGTCGTGTGGCCGGCAAAGGCTTGTCGACAAAATGGGGGTCATACTATACCGCTGGTGTGCGGAAGGAGAAAAAGACCAGC
>NC_041381.1:429828498-429830734 GCF_002162155.2 Triticum dicoccoides
GATGACTCTAATACCTTTTTGCTCTCTGCAGGTCTTATTCCAGTTGGTCCCCAAAGCTCAAAGCTGACAAGGTGAGTAGTAACCTTTGTACTTAGTTGTATTCTGTAGAGGCGTTTTTGACGACTTCATTGTAAAATGTGGTGCATGAAAAGATTATCTTTATTTCCCAGTTTAAGATGAACTGAGTAGGTTTGATTGAGTGCATGATCAGTATTTACACCGCTTGATCGAAACAATTCCGTCTTATTGCTCTCTTGGTCATCAACGTTTCTGCCTATGAGTTCGATCTTCTACCAACTGGTAGAGAATAACATCTCACCACTGATGATAATGGTGTTCTAGCATCGCACATTGCTGCATTAAACAAGTTGGGTACAATAATAGCCTTTCATAACTTATAATGACAAACATTGGTTCCATTAACCCCACAAATCCCGACAGATTCAGGGGAACGGGGTTCAGACTCACGTAAGCAGCTTGCCATGAACCGTGCAGTAATGGTGTTCTAGCACGCACATTGTTGTGAATAGTATATATCGAGAGGACTCCACTATGCAACCTTTGACATGCTCATCACATACTGTTATTTATAGTGAACCTTCTTTACTTGTATTTACAGGGAAACAATTGGTACAATTCTTGCCCGGGGCCACAGCTGAAATAGAGACGCCAGTTAGTGCTGTTTCCATTAGGAGGATTCCAAGGTATATACCCCAATTATATTTAAATATAAATTGGAAAAATCTCTTTCAAAATTTGGTACAATTGCTTGAATTTTTGGAAAAATCTCTTGAACAACTGCTGATATCCTAAAAATTCAGAACAGTATAGCTATTATTTTGAAGTTTGAAACTAAAAAATATCGACAGCAGTAATTGTTCTAAGATGGTTCAGGATAGTGGATCTTAGGCATTACATTTTTCTTTTTGATGAAATAGGCATTATATTTAAGCTGGCAGTACAGTAGGCATAACCTTCCACCGACCACTCACATATCCAATTTCCATGATCCTCAACGGAAGTCAGAAACACAACATATCCATGGACTTCTCATTGTTCAAAATCTTCTCTTAGGATTAACCACAACAGCATATCGGGGGTTCAGGAATCAAAATATCAGTTACATCAAGAGTTAGCAATGACCAAACTTGCATGTAACAGAGACACTATAAAAGATAGCCAACATCCAGTTAGGCCAACATAACAGTGAACAAAACTACTGTCAATCAGCTCAGTTCTAGTGCTGTTGGATTTTTCTCGATTGTATTCTTGCAGTTTTGAAAATTCAGTTTATTCGGTTACTGAAAATTCAGTTAATTCAGTTAGGCACAAAAATTTCAGAACTTTTGTGTGCCCTAGTACTTGGTGTTTGTAGAAAACCAGGAGTGTCAATGGGACTAGAATTCACTTGTTCTTATATGGGTTTGTAAAACTTGTTCATGTACTGAACTACTAATGCCTTGTGATGCTCTGAATTACTTGTGATGCCTCTGAATTACTTGTGATCACATTGAGAAAGTCTTGTAAAGATGATGATCATCTTTAACAGAAAACAATTTGTGATGATTTTGCTAGTTTGCTGGGTTTTGTCTCCGACCATCGTGTCGTGATGATTTTGCAGGTACCCCGAGAGGCCCTTGAGTTTGCCGGAATGTCGATTAACTTCCGTTCCGGCAAATTCGGGTACTCCATATGTCCTATTTTTAGCAAAGGTCATGCTGAAATTTTCCGTGAATTTTAGCATGACTTTGCTAAAAATAGGACATATGGGGTACTTGTGACTAATGCATGGGCCGGGGTATCTTAGTAGTTAATTAAGTAGGATCAAGTGCCCCAGCGTACTTGTGACTAATGCATGGCTTTTAGGGTGCCTCGGTGTCGATAAAAACCGAAATGATGAAAAGTTAGGCTTTTAGGGTGCCTTGGCGTCGAAAAACCCTCAATGATAAAAGCTTAGATTTTAGGATGCCTCGGTGTCGACAAACCCTAAATGATGAGACCATGATCTTGTTCCTTGACAATAACCAACTTTTTGACCAAACTTTGTTTCTATTTAGAGAGAAACATGGCCCACAACGATGAGGCCGGGGGTTCGGGCGGCAAGGCATTCTGGGAGCTGTCCCAGGAGATGGAGGAACAACCTCACTTGTATGAGGCCGCCGCCTTCCCCACCGATCCTGAGACCACGGATGGTGCCGCCGAGGATGACCACACTGATGCCACCACTGATGGTGCC
>NC_041381.1:429831657-429864424 GCF_002162155.2 Triticum dicoccoides
ATGGGACAAGGAGGAGGCGGACCGTGCCGAGCAAGGCCTACCGCCCCTCTTCGATAAATACGGTGACAAGCAGACCAGGAACTTTGTCAGGGCTCGGTACAAGAAGGACCCGAAAACAAAGGAGCTTACCACGGATCCGAAGACCAGGCGGCTTGAGCTTGTTCTGGTAAGGAATACACCCCCGCGTAATTAGCTCCATATGGTTGCATTCTAATTAATGAAGCCGAATTTCTAAATGGTTCACATTCCTTCCGCAGGCGACTGAAAGCAGTAGCGCGGGGTCGACTCAGAGCAACCCTTGGGACACCACTCTAAATAGGGGGTTGAATATAATGAAGAACAAGGATAAGCTCAGTAAGCCGACGTCAGCTGGTCGTGTGGCCGGCAAAGGCTTGTCGACAAAATGGGGGTCATACTATACCGCTGGTGTGCGGAAGGAGAAAAAGACCAGCTCGGAAAGCCAGGCGCGAGAGGTTCAAGAACTCAAGGCACAGGTGGCGCGGATTTCGGAGATTGTCCAAGAGCAAGTGGAACAACGACTCGGAGCGATGATCACCGCCCTTGTGCCTACCTTGATCTCGGGGTTGAGTGCGTGGATTGCGGGCGGCCAACAGGGGCCGCCCCCGATTCCTAGCTTCACGGCCAGCAACTCGCATAATGCGATGGCGGGGCCATTGGTGCCTCCAGCGGAGGCGGCATTGGTGTCTCCGACACCGGCACGGGAGCTTAATGCACCCGGGTGTACGCCGGCCGGCACCTCTTCAGCAAGCGGCCGCTCCGTCAACTGCACGCCCGCCGTTGGCGGTGCCTCGACATTAGCTGAGCTCGATGCCATCATCACGGTAACTAATTAAGCCTCTCTCGGCCGAGGACTTCATCTCCTTGCCTTTGACTGGGCATCCCTGACGCCCTACATGTTTTCGCAGGGCGCCGCCGATGTTCCGTGCACTCTCCTCCACTTCGTGAACAACGAGTTGGTCGATGTCGCCAAGGGCAAAATCGTTCAACCGGGCAACCCCTTGTTCCACGGTACCCAGATGCCACGCAACTTGTTTAGGGTTCAACTGGTTCGGGTGCTGCCAGGCTGCGACAACTTGTTACCTCCGATTCGACCCGTCGGGGCCGACGATGATGACGTGATGACCCTCAGCGCCTGCCTGAGCTGGCCCCTGCTTTGGCCGAAGAGCCAGATTCGTTTGGGGGCGGGGGACACCACCCCAAAGACAACACCGCCAGTCGTGCCGGCGCCAAGTCGGCCCCATGGCAAGACCGCCGTAACGGTGCCGGACATCCCTATGCCACTGGATCCAAACATGCATATGGCACAGGATCAGAACAACGACGACGACGACGATGATACATTTGGCAATGTCGATCAGTACTTTGCCGAGCATGGGTACGATGGCGACTTCATGGGGCCTCCTTCTCAAGAACCAAACCCAACAAAAGACGTGTGCGATCTAGCTCGTACCGCGGAGAAGCCAAGTTGCAACAGGCGCCGTCTGGCGTTCAGCTCTCAGGAGACGCCTCCAGCTGCCGACTTCACCGAGCCTCAGATAGGCGAGGTGCGAAATATTATCAGCCCCAACACACTCAAGAAGGCGGTATGTGAGCAGAACTCGGTCCCATTACAGGAGAAGAAGAAGGCACGCAAAAGAAAGACTAAGAAGGGTGCGAGCCAGCCGGCACCGAGCACGATCCGTGCTCAGGACGGGCCACCTTCACCGCAGGATATCTCGAGGAGGGTGCATGTGGCGGGTAGGGCGATGCTACCACCAAATATGCTCAATGCTGCAACCGGTGCTATGCGGAGTCTGCACGACAGTGTTCTTTCTTTGGGGAAGCGGCGTCTTAGAGAGAAGGATGTGGCATACCCGGTTTTTGTGGCCAAGGTGCCAGAGGGCAAGGGCTTTGTGGATGGCGACATCGGGGGTACGATCGTCCTGCGGTTTGATGACATCTTTGCTATGTTTAACCTTCATCCGCTGCACTACACCTTCGTTCGGCTATTTTCGCTGAGTATGGAGATGCGGATCATTCGCGACAAGACCCCGGACATCGTGATAGTAGACCCCTTCTACATGCGTGCCAAGATCTTGGGCAGCGCTGGGGACCGACAAGTCGCGAGTTCTTACCTCGAAGGCGTCATTCTGGCAAACCAAGATAAGGATAACTTCCTCGTGCCTTACTTTCCCGAGTAAGTCCTCCCCTCAACCGGCCCGTAACATATGAATTCTTACTTTTCGATCGTTTTTCTTTTAACATTCCGTGTTTTCTGCAGTGACACACGTTGCACGCTCATCCTCCTAAGCCCCAAATATTCCATGGCCACGTATTTCGACCCGGACCGTCAGTCGAACGTAGACTACACAAATATCAAGAAGGTTCTTGATGATGTTCTCCCCGGCTACGCCCAATCTGGAGGCACCTTCACCAGGCCTATTCGTAAGTACGGCAAGCACGTGTTCTCCCACAATACGACGTTCTGCTGCGTCAAGCAGCCGCCTGGCGGTCAGAAGGGTGCCTACTACGCCATCCATCACATGCGGGCGATCGTACGGGACCATCATCAACTTCTGCTACCGAGTAAACTCCAAGATTGGGCCGCGAGCGTGTCGGCAATCCAGGACGCGGACCTCCGACAAGAATTCTTTCGCATCCAGTCGGAGTTTGCGGAAATCATCCATCAAGATGTCCTTCGTACCTCGGGGCAGTTCTACCTCAAAAATCAACCGTCCAACAGTGACATCGACACAATGCTACAAATGCAGGATGACAACGCCCGTTCTTTCATGACTCCCATGATAGACGGCGGCTTCATCCACGCTCCGGTCCCTTGAGTCGAGTTGTCTAGTTCTGAAACATCGATTGGCTCATGTTGTAATTAAACTTTAATGAACTTGTAGTATGTCTCTTTGGTTTCGAGAGTCGTTCAACTTAGATGTAATCGATGCTATTAATGTCTTGCTTTTCTCTTCCGATCGTTCTGTTGCATAATTATATATTTCTTATGTATTGTCTGTGAATTGGTACTAACGTTTCGTTTGGCTAGTGCATAGCGATGCCGACGTATGTCGTGTACAAGGGTAAGGTTCCCGGAGTCTACGATGACTGGGAGGAGTGTCGGAGACAGGTTCACCGATTCAGCGGTAACAGTTACAAAGGGTACACCACTAGGGCCGAGGCCGAATCTAGATACGCCCGCTATCTAGCGGGAGAGGGGAGGGAGCATTGGAGGAACCGGATGAAGACGAGTTTCATCGTGATGATGCTCATCGTGATGACCGCAGCTCTCTTCTATGTGATGGTAGTTTAGATGATCGATATCGACTTGTAATGCGAAGACAAACTCGCTACTCGCGGTCTCGAGACTTGTAATATAATGTTCTATCTTTGTTCGGTCTTTTTAATTCAGAGACTAATATGATGAATTGTATTCGGAGACTAATATGATGAATTGTATTCAAAGACTAATCTTCTATTGTATTTGATGAATCTATTGTTGATGTGTGCTGTCTATATTTTGTCAAATTATACATTTTGTAACCTGTGCAAAAAACAGAAAATAAAAAAATAAAAAAAACCCTAATATTCATACTAATGGCGCATCACACGACAGTGCGCCATTAGTATGACAGTGCATACTAATGGCGCATCACCGGGTAGTGCGCCATTAGTATGCTGCGGTTACTAATGGCGCATCCAGAGGTGGTGCGCCATTAGTATGCCAAAGCACCTGGGTATACATGCCCCCTGGGAGGCATACTAATGGCGCACCCTCGCATATACTAATGGCGCACCAGGTGGTGCGCCATTAGTATACCAGATACTAATGGCGCACCAGGTGGTGCGCCATTAGTAAAAATTACTAATGGCGTGCTATCAATGGCGCACCAGTGATGCGCCATTAATGGCCATATTAGGTGCGCCATTAGTAGTGGTATTTCTAGTAGTGGTATGTATGATTTCCAACAAGTTGGTTGCTCGCTCCATTGTTCCGGAGAACGGAGTCTTGGTCATTTTGCCCATGAGGCATGGTTCGCATGTGTCAAATGATTCATAATCAAGAGACTCCAAAAGTCCATCAGCATGGAGCTTCTTCATGCGCTTCACACCAATGTTACCAAGGCGGCAGTGCCACAAGTATGTGGGACTATCGTTATCAACTTTACATCTTTTGGCATCTACACTATGAACATGTGTAATATTACGCTCGAGATTCATTAAGAATAAACCATTGACCATCGGAGCATGACCATAAAACATATCCCTCATATAAATCGAACAACCATTATTCTCGGACTTAAATGAGTAGCCATCTCGCATTAAACGAGATCCAGATACAATGTTCATGCTCAAACTTGGCACTAAATAACAATTATTAAGGTTCAAAACTAATCCCGTAGGTAAATGTAGAGGCAGCATGCCGACGGCGATCACATCGACTCTGGTACCATTCCCGACGCGCATCGTCACCTCGTCCTTCGCCAGTCTCCGTTTATTCCGCAGCTCCTGCTGTGAGTTACAAATATGAGCAACGACACCGGTATCAAATACCCAGGAGTTACTACGAGTACTGGTAAGGTACACATCAATTACATGTATATCAAATATACCTTTGGTGTTGCCGGCCTTCTTATCCGCTAAGTATTTGGGGCAGTTCCGCTTCTAGTGACCCTTCCCCTTGCAATAAAAGCACTCAGTCTCAGGCTTGGGTCCATTCTTTGACTTCTTCCCGGCAACTGGCTTACCGGGTGCAGCAACCTCCTTGCCGTCCTTCTTGAAGTTCTTCTTACCCTTGCCCTTCTTGAACTTAGTGGTCTTATTGACCATCAACACTTGATGTTCTTTCTTGATTTCAACCTCTGCTGACTTCAGCATAGAAAATACTTCAGGAATGGTCTTTACCATCCCCTGCATATTGTAGTTCATCACAAAGCTCTTGTAGCTTGGTGGGAGCGACTGAAGGATTCTGTCAATGACTGCCTCATCAGGGAGGTTAATATTCAGCTGGGTCATATGGTTGTGCAACCCAGACATCTTGAGTATGTGCTCACTGACAGAACTGTTTTCCTCCATCTTACAACTATAGAACATGTCGGAGATGTCATATCTCTCGACCCGGGCGTGAGCTTGAAAAACTAGTTTCAGCTCTTTGAACATCTCATATGCTCCGTGATGCTCAAAACGCTTTTGGAGCCCCGGTTCTAAGCTGTAAAGCATGCCGCACTGAACGAGGGAGTAATCATCAGCACGAGACTGCCAAGCATTCATAATATCTTGGTTCTCTGGGACGGGAGCATCACCTAGCGGTCCTTCTAGGACATATTGTTTCCTGGCAGCTATGAGGATGATCCTCAGGTTCCGGACCCAGTCCGTATAGTTGCTGCCATCATCTTTCAGCTTGGTTTTCTCTAGGAACACGTTGAAGTTCATGTTGACATGAGCGTTGGCCATTTGATCTACAAGACATATTTGCAAAGGCTTTAGACTAAGTTCATGATAATTAAGTTCTAATCAAATTATGAACTCCCACTTAGATTAGACATCCCTCTAGTCATCTAAGTGTTACACGATCCGAGTCGACTAGGCCGTGTCCGATCATCACGTGAGACGGACTAGTCATCATCGGTGAACATTCTCATGTTGATCGTATCTTCCATACGACTCGTGTTCGACCTTTCGGTCTTCGTGTTCCGAGGCCATGTCTGCACATGCTAGGCTCGTCAAGTTAACCCTAAGTGTTTTCGCTGTGTAAAACTGTCTTACACCCGTTGCATGTGAACGTAAGAATCCATCACACCCGATCATCACGTGGTGCTTAGAAGCGACGAACTGTAGCAACGGTGCACAGTTAGGGGAGAACACTTCTTGAAATTTTGTAAGGGATCATCTTATATACTACCGTCGTCCTAAGTAAACAAGATGCATAAAACATAATAAACATCACATGCAATTATATAAAGTAGTGACATGATATGGCCAATATCATATAGCTCCTTTGATCTTCATCTTCGGGGCTCCATGATCATCTTGTCACCGGCATGACACCATGATCTCCATCATCATGATCTCCATCATCGTGTCTTCATGAAGTTGTCACACCAACGACTACTTCTACTTCTATGACTAACGCGTTTAGCAATAAAGTAAAGTAAGTTACATGGCGTTCTTCAATGACACGCAGATCATACAAAAAATAAAGACAACTCCTATGGCTCCTGCCGGTTGTCATACTCATCGACATGCAAGTCGTGAATCCTATTACAAAGAACATGATCTCATACATCACAATTCATCATTCATCACAACTTCTGGCCATATCACATCACATGATCAATCGCTGCAAAAACAAGTTAGACGTTCTCTAATTGTTGTTGCATCTTTTACGTGGCTGCAAATGGGTTCTAGCAAGAACGTTTTCTTACCTAAGAATAACCACAACGTGATTTTGTCAACTTCTATTTACCCTTCATAAGGGCCCTTTTCATCGAATCCGCTCCAACTAAAGTGGGAGAGACAGACACCCGCCAGCCACCTTATGCAACTAGTGCATGTTACTCGGTAGAACCGGTCTCACGTAAGCGTACGTGTAAGGTTGGTCCGGGCCGCTTCATCCCACAATGCCGTTGAAGCAAGAAAAGACTAGTAGTGGCAAGCAAGTTGACAAGATCCACGCCCACAACAAAATTGTGTTCTACTCGTGCAAAGAGAACTACGCATAGACCTAGCTCATGATGCCACTGTTGGAGAACGTTGCAGAAAATTAAAATTTTTCCTACGGTTTCACCAAGATCCATCTATGAGTTCATCTAAGCAACGAGTCAAGGGAGAGAGTTTGCATCTACATACCACTTGTAGATCACGAGCGGAAGCTTGCCAAGGGGATGGTGATGATGGAGTCGTACTCGAATGTGATTCGGATCACCGATGTCGAAGTGCTGAACGGACAGCACCTCCGCATTCAACAC
Source organism: Triticum dicoccoides (assembly GCF_002162155.2). NCBI lineage: Eukaryota > Viridiplantae > Streptophyta > Magnoliopsida > Poales > Poaceae > Triticum > Triticum dicoccoides. The sequence goes on from NC_041381.1 coordinate 429,838,629, forward strand.
ACGTACGGGACGGGAGACGTCTCCTCCGTCTTGATCCAGCAAGGAGGAAGGAGAGGTTAAGGAAGGCAGTTCCAATGGCAGCACGACGGCGTGGTGCAGTTGATGCAGCAGTATTCCGACAGGGCTTCGCCGAGCACGTACGGAGGAGGAGAGGTGTTGGGGAGGGGAGGGGCTACGCCTTGAGTTGTGATGTCCAGCAGCCCTCCCCTCACCCCTCTATATATAGGAGAAGGGGCAAGGGGGGCCGTCCCTCTAGGGAAACCCTAGAGGGGGGCGGCGGCCAAGGGGTGGGGGGCTTGCCCCCCAAGCAAGGGGGGTGCGCCCCCTTTAGAGTTTCCCCCCCAACCCTAGGCGCATGGGCCCAAGGGGGGGGGCGCCAAGCCCACTAGGGGCTGGCTTCTTTCCCTATGCAGCCCAAGTGCCCCCCGGGAGGGGTGGTCCCTCCCGGTGGACCCCCGGAACCTTTCCGGTGGTCCCGGTAAAATACCGGTATGACCCCGAAACTTTCCGGTGCCCGTTTAACAACTTCCCATATATAAAACTTTACCTCCGGACCATTCCGGAACTCCTCGTGACGTCCGGGATCTCATCCGGGACTCCGAACAACATTCGGTAATCACATACTTGTCTTCCTGATAACCCTAGTGTCACCGAACCTTAAGTGTGTAGACCCTACGGGTTCGGGAGACATGCAGACATGACCGAGACTCTCCGGTCAATAACCAACAGCGGGATCTGGATACCCATGTTGGCTCCCACATGCTCCTCGATGATGTCATTGGATGAACCACGATGTCGAGGATTTGATCAAACCCCGTATACAATTCCCTTTGTCAATCGGTATGTTACTTGCCCGAGACCCGATCGTCGGTATCCCAATACCTTGTTCAGTCTCGTTACCGGCAAGTCACTTTACTCGTACCGTAATGCATGATCCCGTGGCCAACACCTTGGTCACCTTGAGCTCATTATGATGATGCATTACCGAGTGGGCCCAGAGATACCTCTCCGTCATACGGAGTGACAAATCCCAGTCTCGATCCGCATAAAACAATAGATACTTTCGGAGATACCTGTAGTGCACCTTTATAGTCACCCAGTTACGTTGTGACGTTTGATACACCCAAAGCACTCCTACGGTATCCAGGAGTTACACGCTCTCATGGTCAAAGGAAGAGATACTTGACATTGGCAAAGCTCTAGCAAACGAACTACATGATCTTTGTGCTATGCTTAGGATTGGGTCTTGTCCATCACATCATTATCCTAATGATGTGATCCCGTTATCAACGACATCCAATGTCCATAGCCAGGAAACCATGACTATCTGTTGATCACAACGAGCTAGTCAACTAGAGGCTCACTAGGGACATATTGTGGTCTATGTATTCACACGTGTATTACGATTTCCGGATAATACAGTTATAGTATGAATAAAAGACTATTATCATGAACAAAGAAATATAATAATAACACTTATATTATTGCCTCTAGGGCATATTTCCAACAAGTAGTAGGGTGCGGTGAGGCCTCCGCCGCATCGTAGCCGGCCATGGGAGGCAGGAGCACGAGGCACGACCGACGCTGGTTTGGGCGGCTGGAGCAAGAAGACCAGAGGTTGTAGAAGCACTACGGCCGTTGGATGGACATTGTACAGTCACTGGAGCTAGAATCGTGCATATTGACTAAGTTGACAAAGCCCTCCGTCCCCGTCAACTTAGTAGGCCCACAAGTCAGCCTGCCACTATACTGGGTCCCAGCTAACAGGGGGAGTATTCATTTTTTTGTGCGTAATAAGGAGGCACTTCCTTGTGTACGAAGATATAGCTGGTGGGTCCGAGCTATCAAAGCCGGCCGCGAGGAGGAGGGAGCAGGCAGTCCCGCCGGCGCTTGTTTGAATGGCTGGAGCAGGAAGAGCAGAGATTGAAGAAGCACGACGGCCGTTGGATGGCTATCCAACAGTCACTGCTTGTGCGTCAACCTTTTTTAGGAAAGCCTCAAATCTGTGGGAAACAACATATAGCTCATCTGCCGTTATTTTTAATAATTTACAGCCCATTTGCTAATTCTTAAGGTTTTTTTGGAGCCCATATTCTTTTTGTTAGCATTACAGCCCATATTGTGGCCACGGTTAAAAACTTATACGAAATTTTGCATATTTCGGTGCGGTCCGAACTGTTTTTAATCCCAAAATTTCGACTCACATTCAAACTGATTTAAAAAATAAATGTATATAAATATAAAATCCAACAAATTCTCCACGCATAAAAATTAATGTAATTTAAAATCTCGAAATAAAAAAATATATTTGAAACTAATTGCCGGTTTGATGTGTTTTAAAAATGTACATCCCATTTCTCATTACTGATGGACCATTTTCTCGGCCAGCCGAATGAAAGCTCTCCTCGTCTTGAAAAAATTGTAGCCCAACAGGCCTGACAAAGCGACTTACTTGGCAAATCACAAAAAACTGGGTTGTGGCCATGGACCCAGCTGTCAGCCTCTCCACGTACAGTACTCTTCCGATGGAATGTCATTGACCACATTGACCACGCCGCACCGAGAGCACCAAGGCGGTGGATGACGGCGAGGCCTAGGAAGGGGAAGACGCGGAGCCGGGGAAGACGCGGCAGTGGATGCCCACGTGGAGAGGAGTACGAGGGTTCACTGGTTCGGCTGTGGTGTGAGGCTGCCGTCGCCGCAGGGCCTGGTTAGCGGTGGGAGTAGTAGGGGGCGATGAGGCCTCAATGGCAGCACAACCGGCCACTGGAGGCAGGAGCAGGCAGTCTCCCCGGCGCTGGTTTGGGCGGCTGGTGCAAGAAGAGCAGCGATTGAAGAAGCAGCAGGACCATTCGATTCAAATCCAACGGTTACTGCTGCTAGAATTGTTTGTTGACTAAGTTGACAAGCCCTGCGTATGCGTCAACGTAGTAGGCCTACAGGTCAGCCTCCCAACCGGTGCGCCCCAGATGTTAGTGGGAGGAATCATTTTTTTTCGCGTAATAAGGAGGCAGTTGATTGCGTGCGGCCATGCCAGCGGAGGGAGTAGGGTGGGCCGGGGAAGCCTGCGCGGCATCACTGCGGGCCACAAGAGGAGGGAGCAGGCAGTCCCGCTGGCGCTAGTTTATGCGGCTGGAGCAGGAAGATCAGAGATTGAAGAAGCATGCGGCTAGAATCGTGTGTTCACTGACAAAGCCTTCCGTAAACAAGTCAGCCGCCCTTTTCCATTTTTAGAATTGCCGGCCATTTTCTGGTCAGTACCAGGGTCAAAAAATTAACTAAATTTGTGGGAAATTTTTGCTGGGAACGAAATATTCTTAATCCAAAAATAAATAGCCATACTAAAACAAATTTAAAAATAAATTAGTACTATGTCATGTTAAATCCAATGAAATACGTATAAGATATCAGTGAAGAACAAAATTTTAAAAAAAAAACTAATATCCCATTTGCTATAATTTTTTTGGAATTTTCAACCCCTTTTGATATTACTTTTAACAGACATTGACCATACTCTTTGGCCAGGATGGAATGCATCCCTCCTCGTCTTGAAAGGTTTGCAGCCCAGTAATTCGGAGAAAACAAATAGGCCTAGCTTGGGTATTCTTCAAAAAGAAATACCGGGCTACCTATTTTCCCAAAGAACTGGTGCATGAGCATTTAGCTTTATTTATTTATTTACTTATTTATGTTTAGGGGACCATGAGCATGTACCTGGGCCGGATTCATGTGAGAGCCTCCCTTCTAGTTAATTATGGGCTTCTCTATTGGGCCTTCATCAGTGGGCTTCATGTTATCAACAAGTGGAAAATGTGTTCCATACAAAAAATAGTATGAGCTACATACGGTACGGGGCACTAAAGGATCGAACCATGCAACGACTTCCAAAACATTGTGTTTGTCGTTCTAAGAACACATTTATTCAACCAACAGATGAAATATACTACTGATTGTACATTGAAAACAGCAGCAGCAGCAACCAGGGCTGGGGGTGCAACATAAGCAGTAAGCAGGCCAGAAGAGTGAAGACGCAACTCTCTCTTCCAAACCAAACATCAGCCATCTTTACAAAAGGGCTACCAAAAATGAACAAGTGTATGCATCAAACTAAATAAAGATCCTACTACACCAAGTGTACGCATCTAACTAACTGGCTCAGTTAGACGTTACTATTTATTAAGCTGTGGCGATTGGCTGACGGCTTGAACTAGATGGGTGCCTGATGGGGGAAACTCCAGCCAGCAGGTCGAAGTCTGATACTTGCGACCCTCTCTCCTACTTTGGGCTGCAGAGCGTGGCAGCACATATCAGGGTATGGTGCATGCAGAGACACATGGTACGCTGTGTACACATAGTTTTGCCTGATGAACGAAACCGCGCCGCCATCATGATCCTTGCCATTGGTTATCTCCTGGTTAATCAGATAATTCAGTCCGACAAACAGAGAGCGTGTACCAAGGCTACTTACCAGCCTCCAGTCAAAAATTCCTGAAGGGCCAGAGAAGCTGGGATCCTGCTCAAAGACCTTGCAGTGACTGTGACTGTATTCCGCGAAACAACACGTCCGGTACATGCGAACGATCATCAATCTTTCACCGTCGTCCGATTGAGCCAGGAACCACCTGCAACTGCCATGCCGCTTTTCTTTGAAAGGTTCTGGGATTAGGAAGGGTAGGGACACCAGGCGGCCTACAACATCATATCAAGTTGGAGTCAAATAAAAAAGGGCTCTTGATTTAGTCAATCTTAAGAACATCATGTTATGAGCATGAATATTTTTTCAGTAAATGTTGACAGTAATATAAGCAAGCCATCATGATATCATAGGAAAGTAACATACTGCTATAACAGCCGTTTGTAGTGATGACTGGAGTATGCCAGCAATACGTCCAGCCATAGAAGGAGTCGACAGCATAAATTAAGCCCTTGTGTTCAATGGCATCAGAGAACCATGGAGGATGTATGATCTTGCGGTGGACGTGCAGATTTATCCACTTACCGAAGTGACCTGTTAGATAGGCGAGACCATGTTTGAAGAACGCTATTAGCCTGAAATCTTTATAATTCGCAGATCCTGTGGGCACTTGGTAGATTACAACCTTGAGCAAATCAAACTTGGTATCATGTTGTCTATTGTAAGATTCCGAGTATTCTGGGCTGCGGTGCCAAAGCAGTGTAGTGTTAATTGAAGGAAGGGGGATCAATCGCCAGGTGTAGACCTCCACGAGCATCCAGCTGCCACGACCATCGACAAGCACCATCCAAGATGTGTTCATGCCGACCCAGTACATACCGTTAATGTAGCTGAGGCTGACGGGGATCGGATCGCAGTGAAGGGGGTTGATGCTCGCCACCCTACGATCGTTATGCTGCGTGACATGCCATTTTTGAAGATCAGGCAGCATCAACAAGCAAGGAGCTAGCTTAAAAAGCTCTGGCCTGAGGGCTTTGAGTAAACGGTACAACCCCGACGAGCACGCGGCGAGCGGCATGGTACTAAGATTGTCCACACGCGAAACAATGAGCTTGATTACCTCTGTGGGGAGCGAATTCCAGCCACTCTTTCGGCGGACGCTGCTCGGTTCTGCCATTGTTAGTTCTTGGGTTTCGGACGAGGGGGGGAGGCGCCTTAGCGGGGATGGAAGCTTGGACGAGATTATGTGCGGACAAAGATGGAGAAGCGAATATGTGCTGCGGGAAGTGGACAGGTGATGATGACTACAACACGCCGCTTGACTTACGAGACACATACCAGCAGTGTAGGGTCATATCGATGCCAGACAACTTGCTTGAGTGATCACAGTACTGGTACTCCCTACAGTACCTACTACAGTACTATGCCCTAGCTTGCTAGAGTAGAGTACTACTACTAGCACCGGAGGAGTAGTATATTCTAATCTAAAATAGTTACAAACTTCAATGCCCGATCGTGGAACGACTACGAACCATGCTCAAAGACCGTGTCTACGTGGTGTTTGGACTTATATGCAAAAAAATAGCAAGATGCCCGTGCATTGCACGACACACCATCATCACCAACTCGGTTTTTTCTCTACTCCTACTCCTATAAAAGACTCATTTGGTGATGATGGAGGCGAGGAGGCGTGTTTAGCCAGGCATGCAGCGGACGGTGCAGCACTATTCGATTTGTTATAAAAAAGTAGTAGAGATAGAGACATAGGGAGGAGCACGAGGTAAGGCCTTATCTGTAAATGTGGAGAGATGTGCGGGTATCTTTTGTAAAATTGTCATAGTTGGCTTTCTATCTGTCAGATATAGATCAGACAGTCTATATTACAAGATGGTAGGCATACCATCATCACCAACTCGGTTTTCTATAAGAGTAGATATATATAGATATAGATAGACAGAGACTACGGAGTACTAGTAAGGACACTATCTACTGCTTCGTGTGCTACTCCTGCGCTCCATTCGGCGGCCGCAACGTCCCCTACAGCTACTCCCTCCTGCGCTCCATTCGGCGGGCACTGTTGAAATCTGGGGAGCGCACTCTCGCGACTGCTGACGGCCACGACTTCACAGACGACTTCTTCTTCCCCGACCTCGGCAACCTCTTCGTCAATGACATGGGCGACAACCTCAACGCCAACGGTGCTGCTCCCGTTGCACCGAATGTGTTTCTGTCCTTCTTGTTTGAAATCGTGGTAGAATTCATGTTTCTACTCTGTATCCTACTACTATGCTAGTCCACATGATTAATTTCATCTCTGTTATAGCCGTCATGATTTATTTTGTGCTTATTCGGATTAAATCTCGTAGTAACTTGCTCATATATTCAACTAGCGCAACGTCCCCTACAGCCACTCCCGTTTCATGGACGGCCTGGTCGATGCCTCCAAGGAGCCCTTCGTCCACTGCTATTGAAGGAAATATGCCCTAGAGGCAATAATAAAGTTATTATTTATTTCCTCATATCATGATAAATGTTTATTATTCATGCTAGAATTGTATTAACCGGAAACATGATACATGTGTGAATACATAGACAAACATATAGTCACTAGTATGCCTCTACTTGACTAGCTCATCAATCAAAGATGGTTATGTTTCCTAACCATAGACATGTGTTGTCATTTGATTAATGGGATCACATCATTAGGAGAATGATGTGATTGACATGACCCATTCCATTAGCCTAGCACTTGATCATTTAGTATATTGCTATTGCTTTCTTCATGACTTATACATGTTCCTGTAACTATGAGATTATGCAACTCCCGTTTACCGGAGGAACACTTTGGGTACTACCAAACGTCACAACGTAACTGGGTGATTATAAAGGAGTACTACAGGTGTCTCCGAAGGTACATGTTGAGTTGGCGTATTTCGAGATTAGGTTTTGTCACTCCGATTGTCGGAGAGGTATCTCTGGGCCCTCTCGGTAATGCACATCATTATAAGCCTTGCAAGCAATGTGACCAATGAGTTGGTTACGGGATGATGCATTACATAACGAGTAAAGAGACTTGCCGGTAACGAGATTGAACTAGGTATTGGATACCGACGATCAAATCTCGGGCAAGTAACATACCGATGACAAAGGGAACAACATATGTTGTTATGCGGTTTGACTGATAAGATCTTCGTAGAATATGTAGGAACCAATATGAGCATCCAGGTTCCGCTATTGGTTATTAACCGAGAATAGTTCTAAGTCATGTCTACATAGTTCTCGAACCCGTAGGGTCCGCACGCTTAACATTACGATGACAGTTTTATTATGAGTTTATAAGTTTTGATGTACCGAAGTTTGTTCGGAGTCCCGAATGTGATCACGGACATGACGAGGAGTCTCGAAATGGTCGAGACATAAAGATTGATATATTGGATGACTATATTCGGACACCGGAAGTGTTCCGGGTGATTTCGGAAAAAACCGGAGTGCCGGAGGGTTACCGGAACCCCCCGGGAGAGTTAATGGGCCACATGGGCCTTGGTGGGAAGAGAGAGGGGCGGCCAGGGTGGGCCGCGCGCCTCCTCTCCCTCTGGTCCGAATTGGACTAGGAGGGGTGGCGGCGCCCCCCTTTTTTCCTTCCCCCTCTCCCCCTTCCTTTCCCCCTCCTAGTAGGAGTAGGAAAGTGGGAGTCCTACTCCTACTAGGAGGAGGACTCCTCCTCCTTGGCGCGCCCCAAGGGGCCGGCCGGCCTCCCCCCTTGCTCCTTTATATATGGGGGCAGGGGGGCATCCTAGGACACACAAGTTGATCTACGGATTGTTCCTTAGCCGTGTGCGGTGCCCCCCTCCACCATACTCCACCTCGGTCATACCGTCGCGGAGTTTAGGCGAAGCCCTGCGCCGGTAGAGCATCATCATCATCACCACGCCGTCGTGCTGACGGAACTCATCCCCGAAGCTTTGCTGGATCGGAGCCCGGGGATCGTCATCGAGCTGAACGTGTGCTGAACTCGGAGGTGCCGTACGTTCGGTACTTGGATCGGTCGGATCGTGAAGACGTACGACTACATCAACCGCGTTGTCATAACGCTTCCTCTTATGGTCTACGAGGGTACGTGGACAACACTCTCTCCTCTCGTTGCTATGCCATCACCATGATCTTGCGTGTACGTAGGAATTTTTTTGAAATTACTACGTTCCCAAACAGTGGTATCAGAGCCTGGTTTTGTGCGTAGATGTCATATGCACGAGTAGAACACAAGTGAGTTGTGGGCGATACAAGTCATACTGCTTACCAGCATGTCATACTTTGGTTCGGTGGTATTGTGAGATGAAGCGGCCCGGACCGACATTACGCGTACGCTTACGCGAGACTGGTTTCACCATTACGAGCACTCGTGCTTAAAGGTGGCTGGCGGGTGTCTGTCTCTCTCACTTTAGCTGAATCGAGTGTGGCTACGCCCGGTCCTTGCGAAGGTTAAAACAACACTAACTTGACGAACTATCGTTGTAGTTTTGATGCGTAGGTAAGAACGGTTCTTGCTAAGCCCGTAGCAGCCACGTAAAATTTGCAACAACAAAGTAGAGGACGTCTAACTTGTTTTCGCAGGGCATGTTGTGATGTGATATGGTCAAGACGTGATGCTATATTTTATTGTATGAGATGATCATGTTTTGTAACCGAAGTTATCGGCAACTGGCAGGAGCCATATGGTTGTCGCTTTATTGTATGAAATGCAAATGCCCTGTAATTGCTTTACTTTATCACTAAGCGGTAGCGATAGTCGTAGAAGCAATAGATGGCGTAACGACAACGATGCTACGATGGAGATCAAGGTGTCGCGCCGGTGATGATGGTGATCACGACGGTGCTTCGAAGATGGAGATCACAAGCACAAGATGATGATGGCCATATCATATCACTTATATTGATTGCATGTGATGTTTATCCTTTATGCATCTTATCTTGCTTTGATTGACGGTAGCATTTTAAGATGATCACTCACTAATTATCAAGAAGTGTTCTCCCTGAGTATGCACCATTGCGAAAGTTCTTCGTGCTAAGACACCACGTGATGATCGGGTGTGATAGGCTCTACGTTCAAATACAACGGGTGCAAAATAGTTGCACACGCGGAATACTCGGGTTAAACTTGACGAGCCTAGCATATACAGATATGGCCTCGGAACACGGAGACCGAAAGGTCGAGCGTGAATCATATAGTAGATATGATCAACATAATGATGTTCACCATTGAACTACTCCATCTCATGTGATCATCGGACATGGTTTAGTTGATTTGGATCACGTGATCACTTAGATGACTAGAGAGATGTCTGTCTAAGTGGGAGTTCTTAAGTAATATGATTAATTGAACTTAAATTTATCATGAACTTAGTACCTGATAGTATTTTTGCTTGTCTATGTTTGTTGTAGATAGATGGCTCGTGCTGTTGTTCCGTTGAATTTTAATGCGTTCCTTGAGAAAGCAAAGTTGAAAGATGATGGTAGCAATTACACGGACTGGGTCCGTAACCTGAGGATTATCCTCATTGCTGCACAGAAGAATTATGTCCTAGAAGCACTGCTGGGTGCCAGGCCTGCTGCTGATGCAACTGACGACGTTAAGAACGTCTGGCAGAGCAAAGCTGATGACTACTCAATAGTTCAGTGTGCCATGCTTTACGGCTTAGAACTGGGTCTTCAACGACGTTTTGAACGTCATGGGGCATATGAGATGTTCCAGGAGTTGAAGTTAATATTTCAAGCAAATGCCCGGATTGAGAGATATGAAGTCTCTAATAAGTTCTATAGCTCCAAGATGGAAGAGAATAGTTCTGTGAGTGAACACATACTCAAAATGTCTAGGTAATAATAATCACTTGATTCAACTGGGAGTTAATCTTCCTGATGATAGTGTCATTGACAGAATTCTCCAATCACTGCCACCAAGCTACAAGAGCTTCGGTGATGAACTATAATATGCAAGGGATGGACAAGACTATTCCCGAGCTCTTCACAATGCTAAAAGCCGCGGAGGTAGAAATCAAGAAGGAGCATCAAGTGTTGATGGTTAACAAGACCACCAGTTTCAAGAAAAAGGGCAAAGGGAAGAAGAAGGGGAACTTCAAGAAGAACAACAAACAAGTTGCTGCTCAAGAGAAGAAACTCAAGTCTGGACCAAAGCTTGAAACTGAGTGCTTCTACTGCAAGCAGACTGGGCACTGGAAGCGAAACTGCCCCAAGTATTTGGCGGATAAGAAGGATGGCAAAGTGAACAAAGGTATATGTGATATACATGTTATAGATGTGTACCTTACTAATGCTCGCAGTAGTACCTGGGTATTTGATACTGGTTCTGTTGCTAATATTTGCAACTCGAAACAGGGACTACAGATTAAGTGAAGATTGGCTAAGGACGAGGTGACGATGCGCGTGGGAAATGGTTCCAAAGTCGATGTGATCGCGGTCGGCACGCTACCTCTACATCTACCATCGGGATTAGTTTTAGACCTAAATAATTGTTATTTGGTGCGAGCGTTAAGCATGAACATTATATCTGGATCTTGTTTGATGCGAGACGATTATTCATTTAAATTAGAGAATAATGGTTGTTCTATTTATATGAGTAATATCTTTTATTGTCATGCACCCTTGAAGAGTGGTCTATTTTTAGTGAATCTTGATAGTAGTGATACACATATTCATAGTGTTGAAACCAAAAGATGCAGAGTTGATAACGATAGTGCAACTTATTTATGGCACTGCCGTTTAGGTCATATCGGTGTAAAGCGCATGAAGAAACTCCATACTGATGGGCTTTTGGAATCACTTGATTATGAATCACTTGGTACTTGCGAACCGTGCCTTATGGGCAAGATGACTAAAACGCCGTTCTCCGGAACTATGGAGCGAGCAACTGATTTGTTGGAAATCATACATACTGATGTTTGTGGGCCAATGAATGTTGAAGCTCGCGGCGGGTATCGTTATTTTCTCACCTTCACAGATGACTTGAGCAGATATGGGTATATCTACTTGATGAAACACAAGTCTGAAACATTTGAAAAGTTCAAAGAATTTCAGAGTGTGGAAAATCATCGTAACAAGAAAATAAAGTTTCTGCAATCTGATCGTGGAGGAGAATATTTGAGTTACGAGTTTGGTTTACATTTGAAACAATGCGGAATAGTTTCGCAACTCACGCCACCCGGAACACCACAACGAAATGGTGTGTCCGAACGTCGTAATCGTACTTTACTAGATATGTTGCGATCTATGATGTCTCTTACCGATTTAACGCTATCGTTTTGGGGTTATGCTTTAGAGACGGCCGCATTCACGTTAAATAGGGCACCATCAAAATCCGTTGAGACGACGCCTTATGAACTGTGGTTTGGCAAGAAACCAAAGTTGTCGTTTCTTAAAGTTTGGGGCTGCGATGCTTATGTGAAGAAACTTCAACCAGATAAGCTCGAACCTAAATCGGAGAAATGTGTCTTCATAGGATACCCAAAAGAGACCATTGGGTACACCTTCTATCAAAGATCTGAGGGCAAGATTTTTATTGCTAAAATCGGATCCTTTCTAGAGAAGGAGTTTCTCTCGAAAGAAGTGAGTGGGAGGAAAGTAGAACTTGATGAGATAACTGTATCTACTCCCTTGTTGGAAAGTAGTTCATCACAAGAACCGGTTCCTGTGACAACTACACCAATTAGTGAGGAAGCTAATGATATTGATCATGAAACTTCAGATCAAGTTTCTACTAAACCTCGTAGGTCTACCAGAGTAAGATCCGCACCAGAGTGGTACGGTAATCCTATTCTGGAAGTCATGTTACTTGACCATGATGAACCTACGAACTATGAGGAAGCGATGATGAGCCCAGATTCCGCAAAATGGCTAGAGGCCATGAAATCTGAGATGGGATCCATGTATGAGAACAAAGTATGGACTTTGGTTGACTTGCCCGATGATCGGCAAGCCATTGAGAATAAATGGATCTTTAAGAAGAAGACTGACGCTGATGGTAATGTAACTGTCTATAAAGCTCGACTTGTTGCGAAAGGTTTTCGACAAGTTCAAGGGGTTGACTACGATGAGACTTTCTCACCCGTAGCGATGCTTAAGTCTGTCCGAATCATGTTAGCTATTGCTGCATTTCATGATTATGAAATCTGGCAAATGGATGTCAAAACTGCATTCTTGAATGGATTTCTGGAAGAAGAGTTGTATATGATGCAACCAGAAGGTTTTGCTGATCCAAAAGGTGCTAACGAAGTGTGCAAGCTCCAGCGATCCATTTATGGACTGGTGCAAGCATCTCGGAGTTGGAATAAACACTTTGATAGTATGATCAAAGCATATGGTTTTATACAGACTTTTGGAGAAGCCTGTATTTACAAGAAAGTGAGTGGGAGCTCTGTAGCATTTCTGATATTATATGTAGATGACATATTATTAATTGGAAATGATATAGAATTTCTGGATAGCATAAAGGGATACTTGAATAAAAGTTTTTCAATGAAAGATCTAGGTGAAGCTGCTTACATATTGGGCATCAAGATCTATAGAGATAGATCAAGACGCTTAATAGGACTTTCACAAAGCACATACCTTGATAAAATTTTGAAAAAGTTCAAAATGGATCAGGCAAAGAAAGGGTTCTTGCCCGTGCTTCAAGGTGTGAAGTTGAGTCAAACTCAATGCCCGACCACAGCAGAAGATAGAGAGAAAATGAAAGATATTCCCTATGCTTCAGCCATAGGCTCTATCATGTATGCAATGCTGTGTACCAGACCTGACGTATGATTAGCAATAATTTTGGCAGGGAGGTACCCAAGTAATCCAGGAATGCATCACTAGACAGCGGTCAAGAATATCCTAAAATACCTGAAAAGGACTAAGGATATGTTTCTCGTATATGGAGGTGACAAAGAGCTAGTCGTAAATAGTTACGTCGATGCAAGCTTTGACACTGATCCGGACGATTCTAAATCGCAAACCGGATAGGTGTTTTTATTAAACGGTGGAGCTGTAAGTTGGTGCAGTTCTAAACAAAGCGTCGTGGTGGAATCTACATGTGAAGCTGAGTACATAGCTGCTTCGGAAGCAGCAAATGAAGGAGTCTGGATGAAGGAGTTCATTTCCGATCTAGGTGTCATACCTAGTGCATCGGGACCAATGAAGATCTTCTGTGACAATACTGGTGCAATTGCTTTGGCAAAGGAATCCAGATTTCACAAGAGGACCAAGCACATCAAGAGACGCTTCAATTCCATCCGGGACCAAGTCCAAGTGGGAGACATAGAAATTTGCAAGATACATACGGATCTGAATGTTGCAGACCCATTGACTAAGCCTCTCTCACGAGCAAAACATGATCAGCACCAAGACTCCATGGGTGTTAGAATCATTACTATGTAATCTAGATTATTGACTCTAGTGCAAGTGGGAGACTGAAGGAAATATGCCCTAGAGGCAATAATAAAGTTATTATCATTTCCTCATATCATGATAAATGTTTATTATTCATGCTAGAATTGTATTAACCGGAAACATGTTACATGTGTGAATACATAGACAAACATATAGTCACTAGTATGCCTCTACTTGACTAGCTCATTAATCAAAGATGGTTATGTTTCCTAACCATAGACATGTGTTGTCATTTGATTAATGGGATCACATCATTAGGAGAATGATGTGATTGACATGACCCATTCCGTTAGCCTAGCACTTGATCGTTTAGTATGTTGCTATTGCTTTCTTCATGACTTATACATGTTCCTGTAACTATGAGATTATGCAACTCCCGTTTACCGGAGGAACACTTTGGGTACTACCAAACGTCACAGCGTAACTGGGTGATTATAAAGGAGTACTACAGGTGTCTCCGAAGGTACATGTTGAGTTGGCGTATTTCGAGATTAGGTTTTGTCACTCCGATTGTCGGAGAGGTATCTCTGGGCCCTCTCGGTAATGCACATCACTATAAGCCTTGCAAGCAATGTGACCAATGAGTTGGTTACGGGATGATGCATTACGTAACGAGTAAAGAGACTTGCCGGTAATGAGATTGAACTAGGTATTGGATACCAACGATCAAATCTCGGGCAAGTAACATACCGATGACAAAGGGAACAACGTATGTTGTTATGCGGTTTGACCGATAAAGATCTTCGTAGAATATGTAGGAACCAATATGAGCATCCAGGTTCCGCTATTTGTTATTGACCGAGAATAGTTCTAGGTCATGTCTACATAGTTCTCGAACCCGTAGGGTCCGCACGCTTAACGTTACGATGACAATTTTATTATGAGTTTATAAGTTTTGATGTACCGAAGTTTGTTCGGAGTCCCGGATGTGATCACGGACATGACGAGGAGTCTCAAAATGGTCGAGACATAAAGATTGATATATTGGACGACTATATTCGGACACCGGAAGTGTTCCGGGTGATTTCGGAGAAAACCGGAGTGCTGGAGGGTTACCGGAACCCCCCCGGGAGAGTTAATGGGCCACATGGGCCTTGGTGGGAAGAGAGAGGGGCGGCCAGGGTGGGCCGCGTGCCCCCTCTCCCTCTGGTCCGAATTGGACTAGGAGAGGGGGCGGTGCCCCCCTTTTTTCCTTCCCCCTCTCCCCTTCCTTTCCCCCTCCTAGTAGGAGTAGGAAAGGGGGAGTCCTACTCCTACTAGGAGGAGGACTCCTCCTCCTTGGCGCGCCCCAAGGGGCCGGCCGGCCTCCCCCTTGCTCCTTTATATACGGGGGTAGGGGGGCACCCTAGGACACATAAGTTGATCTACGGATCGTTCCTTAGCCATGTGCGGTGCCCCCTCCACCATATTCCACCTCGGTCATATCGTCGCGGAGTTTAGGCGAAGCCCTGCGCCGGTAGAGCATCATCATCGTCACCACGCCGTCGTGCTGACGGAACTCATCCCTGAAGCTTTGCTGGATCGGAGCCTGGGGATCGTCATCGAGTTGAACGTGTGCTGAACTCGGAGGTGCCGTACGTTCGGTACTTGGATCGGTCGGATCGTGAAGACGTACGACTACATCAACCGCGTTGTCATAATGCTTCTGCTTATGGTCTACGAGGGTACATGGACAACACTCTCTCCTCTCGTTGCTATGCCATCACCATGATCTTGCGTGTACGTAGGAATTTTTTTGAAATTACTACGTTCCCCAACAGCTATGAGTGCCCGATGCCATTTTGTGGTCACCGGCGGACATGATGCATCACCTCACGGATGCGTGCAGCGGTCACTGCTGGCCCTTGGCGGAGAACATCAAGTATGACACGTGCTACCGGTTCACCATGCCGGAATCGCTGGAGGATCACCGCCGCCTGCTAGTCACGGAGGAGGACGGCAGCGTCTTCCTCTTGATCGTGGGCACAGGCGAGGCCCACGCAGGCCGCCGCCCCGTCTCTGTAATGTGCGTCAGGGGCGTCGCCGCTGACGCTGACACTGACACGAGGCAGATGTACGGGTGCATGGTAAATGTTACTACCCCTCCGGGTCGCGTGGGCGGCGACACCAGCCTCATGGACAGACTTGGACTCTGGGGAGCTGGGACTATCCCGCCAATGTGGACTTGGAAAACCCATGGCATCTGTTCCATCCTTTACCCGCAGACTCGATGCACGGGGAATCCAAGGAGGTTCACATGGACATACGCATTATCAAGTGCACTTAGAAAACATGTAGTGTGTGTGTGGGCACTTATGGCCCGTGTCTTTGCCGCTTTTGATTCTGTAAGCTTGTCGTTAAACTTGAGTGGCTTTCACCGCAGTCCTTCCTTTGAACTGCTCCTCTCATTGAGCTGATGTAAGACACTTTGGGTTTCATTTGATAATGGACTCCAAGGAGGTTCACCTGGACATACGCATTATAAAGTTAAATGTTGATCATTAGTCTTCGCTCAATGTAATCCGCTGTCTAAGCATGTGGATACTTCCATGCATGATCTTGCTCTACTGGAGTATCGCGCATGAATAAAAGTGTATCCGTTTATGGTTTAGTCTAGAATCTTCCATGTATGAATTTTTACTACAGTACTGGTGAAAGACTTACGATGGACCATTTCTTACATCTCCTCTGCCCCCTTGCAAGTCATCCTGATTTAATCCCTCCGTCTAAGGGCATGGTTAATATTACTTAATAGTATAGCCAACTGTTGACTATAAGAAAGTGCCATGTCATCTGTAGCCAACATGTATAACAATCGATACTCAAAAACTAATTTTAAAGATCATTTCTTGCAAAGCACAATAAGTGTTATTTCTTCACAAGTTTTGGATGCAGGTTGAACAGTTGAACGCTTTTGTTTGCAAAACATACCTTTTTATCTATTTCACCCGGATGTTTGTGAGCTCTAGAGATGAGATAATATCCAAAGAAACCTATCGATACCCGTTACACATGAGATGACCCCCACATCCTTTGTCAAATTAAACAACTCCCCGATCAATGCATTTCACTCTTCGGTGCAACACACGGGCACCTTATTGCTATAGATTAGTACGACCAAAAATTGAACTAACATTATATATAGTACGATAAATACTGATGCATGTAACCTAAAATTACATCATTCAAAACTATGTTCAAATACGAATCCAACGATGTAGTTTTCGTTGACATGCACTAACATTTTGTCAGTTAAATCTTCAGTCAAATTCAATGGGGGACTAATAAACCACGACCGATGTAGTACAAGTGTAGAGGGTGGCACTGCATGGGAGTCTCACCTCTCACCCCGCTCGTGGCGAGGTAGTAAAGCCGTCATATCACAAAACCCAACCACTCCCAGTAATAAATGGCCTGGTAAAATAAATGGACAAGCAACCATCACATCCCTCCGTATTTTTTTCATTTCATCTCTCTGCATTTACTTTTTCCGGTTCATCTCCCACACTCGATCCCTAGCTACTACTCCTAGGGCCAGTTCTTTTGGCGGCTTCCCCAGCTTTTCCCACAAGACTAGTCACAGTGGAGAGTAACAATAAGGCGCCTCACTCATTTATGTGGGCTTCTAAACTACTACTCCGTCCTGGTTTATTCCTCACCATTGTAATTTGTGCTAAATTTTGACCAAAGATTTAACTGATAAAATGTTACTCAAAACACTTAGGCGCGGTGCATCTAGGTGTGTAAGTCATCTTACGAATACCAAATAATCCCAAAACACTTAGGCACGGTGCATTAACTTCTACCTCGTTTCTTGTTTCTTGACATATCAACCAATAAGAGATAAAGAGTGTGCATGCTTTTAATGACTTGAGATATCAAACACAACATGCAGTGGTTAGTTCATTGCATGCAATACTATTAATTAGCAAATAAACATTAACGTTTCTCGTTTTCTCCTCTTCCTTGGTCACGGTGCACAGCCTAAGATGACTTACTCACCTAGACGGATGGAGTAGTGCATGTGACATGCACTCACATTTCATTAGTTAAATTTATCATCAAAATTTGACACAGATTACAATGGGGACCAATAAACCAAGACGGAGGTAGTAGTTATGGGATTACTAATCTAGAAGCCTAAAAGAACTGGCCCATGGTACTCCTACTAGTAGTAGTACTCAAGTTGGAATTCCAATTGCACGACACTACTTGTTAGGCAAAAAAATTCGATACAGGGTGTAGGAAGCGGTTTGGGAATTTGCATGCCTTTCCAACCAGTGAGATGCTCCGTACAAAGTACGACAGAGAAATAACCACAGAGAAGGAAGCTAAAAGTAAACAATAAAACGAGCATTTTTGCATTTGTTTTGCATTGAATCGTTTCACAAGCTTGACTAGTGTTGTTTTTCTACTTTTACAAAAACCGCACCGTAATGTTAAAACGTGCATTTGCACGTTCATAAGTAATAGTAGTACTCCCTCCATCTAGGTGTACAAGTCTTCCCTCCTTCTTGGTCACCGTGCACAACCAAAGATGACTTATTGACCTGGACGGAGGGAGTAGCACAGTCTGCAAGCATATATCGAGAGAGACGTGTAGTCCGATAGTATATAGTAAAGTTTGTGCTATATGCACGTACTTGCAAAATGCGTAATAATACACAACGTTTCCAAACTTTCCCTTTTACATACTTAATTAAGGACGCTAAAAATTCCTGAACGTTCGGGATTTATCATTTGCGTCCCAAAACTAATGAGATCGCCTTACGAAACAAAAATTATACTCCTCCTAAAAGCCACGGCGCTCGTAGGAGCGCTTGCGGCGTGCCATGAGTGCCCTGGTGCACGGTCGTTTCCCAGCGTGCCGACACAACGCCTCTTCCTCAGCCTCGCAACTCGCGAGGTGCTGATTGGCGGCTTGCCGACGGGCGAGCGCGATCTCACCGCTGTGGTGATCCGGCGCCAACAGGTACTCCTCCTGGATGGAAGCATGCACCCGGTCCACGTACCGCCAAGTGTAGATGAGGCGCTTGGGCCCGACTGCACTCAGGGCGTCGGCACGGGCGTCCTCCGCCACCCTCATGGCCCTCGCACGAGCCTTCTACCAAAGAACCAATTGCTTGACTCTCTCGGACGCGACATAGATCTCCCAGAAAGCTTGTTGCGCGGTGCGCTTCTCTTCCTCGGCCTTCTTCTCCGCCTCTATTTTGGCGCGCTCTACTAGAGGAAAAGCCTCCCACAAGGTGACATCCATTTCTTTCCAAAGCTCCTCAATTCTGGGGGGCTCGGTGGGCGGCGCGGCGTTCTCCTCGTAGCGGGGAGCCGACGCGTCCTCCGACGCACGTGCTGGCGAGATTGGGAACACCGATGCGTCCTCCTCGACTAGTGGCGACGAGGAACGGAACGGCGACGCGTCGCGTCGCGGCAAGGAGCGGAACGCCGATGCGTCCTCCTCGACTAGTGGCGGCGAGGAACGGAACAACGACGCGTCGTGTAGCGGCGAGGAGCGGAACGCCGACGCGTCCTCCTGGACTAGTGGCGGCGAGGAACAGAACGGTGACGCGTGACAGTCCGCGCGGTGCAGCGAGGAGATCCTAGGGCTTGGGAGGGGCGATGCCATGGTGGTCGACGTGAGAGGGAGGGGGGGAGATAGCGATGAACGTGAACGTGAGGGGGAGGAGATAGCGATGTCATGGGAGGCGTAGTATTTATAGAGAGCAATGGCACACCTACGTAAGATATGGACTGAGCTGCACTGACTTAACTGTAGGTCCAGTTGCGTCACTGACATGTGGGCCAGTACACTGCTGGGCCCATATGTCAGTGACCCAATGTACCTGAAGTTAAGTAAAAGCTACATGGGCATATTTGTTGGAGTAAATTACGGGGGAGCGAAGGGGTGGAAATATTGCTGGTCACAACGGATTGGACGAGCGTGGGGGGAGGAGAGTCATGCATGCAGATTTTTTCACACGGGGTGGAGTGGTGGGACCGCCGGAGGGAGAAGGAGAGTTTGGCAGACATATTGTTTCCACACATGGAGAGGAAAAGATTTGGAGACGAACGGGCTTCCTGCAGGTATGGGGAACGGTCTATAATAAGTCATCTGGCATTCCGGGCTAGGTATAGTCTCAAGTCATTAAAAACATACACGCCCCACACATGTTCATATTTCAAGGTGCACTAAATTATTGCATGCGATGATTAAGGCTGACCATCATGGTGGTATCTTAGCTGGTATCATGCACACGGGAATAGCAAACATGCTGATGTGGCAAAGAAATAAAGAAGAGAGGGGGGTTAGAGTAACTAGTGTTCATGCATGCATTGGTAAACACATTTTTTGTGAAGAACGACAACATTAGGTGCAGACTTCAAAAACTATTCCACCGCCTCTACTATCTTGCTAAGAGTAGGTGAAATTTTTGAGTCGAGCCCTTTAAACTAGAAGGGAGGTAGTGGTACTCTAATAGCTAGGGGTGTAAGTCATTTCACGAAAACCAAATAATCCCAAAACATGTAGGTGCGGTGCATTAACTTCTACCTCGTTTCTTGTTTCTTGACATATCAACCAATAAGATATGAGGGTGTGCATGCTTTTAATGACCTGAGACTATCAAACATGACATGCAGTGGTTAGTTCATTGCATGCAATACTATTTAATTAGCAAATAAACATTAATGTCTCTCATTTTCCCCTCCTCCTTGGTCACGGTGCACAGCCTAAGATGACTTACTCACCTGGACCGAGGGAGTATCAACATTCACAATGTCAAATCAATATTTTTACACTCGTTATAAAACGTAGTTCTTATACTCATTATAATCAATATTGTAGATATTGATGTTTTTAGTATAAATTTGGTCGTGGGATTTCATTGATGCCTGTCAAAGCATGGAGGAAGTGGAGCTTAGGGCTTGCATTGCCGGTCTCTACATAGGTATTTCTCTTCATAATCCTGTAATTTTAGAGACTGATTGCGCTTTTGTGGTAGCGTCTCTTACATCGGGGGACTATGACAGGTCTGCTATGCGTGACCTGAAGATGAAAGCATTGAGCATCTCGAAGTTGATCAACAATCTTCAATTGTCAAAGATTAGCTGTTCGGCCAATAAGGTGGCACACTTAATCGCTAAGTATAGCTTTGACAATAGATTAGATGGTATTCTTGTAAATAACATACCGCCCTGTGTGGTGAATATTGTATCGAATGAGTGTACTGGTGTGGCTGGTTAATTAATATAAGGTGGTGTTCAAAAAAAAGTATATATTTGGTCAAACACTTTGCAAACGGTTGACGGGAGTAAAAAGGACCAGAGGGAGTATCATGCATGCGGAGTAGGCAAAAAAAATTGCTCATTTATAGCCGGTCGAAGTCTCAAAGGGCGCGACCGCACAAGGGAGGCGAAGGTTGTGGGAGGCGCGACGGTTGATGGAATTAAGTGAAGTTACATCCACGCAACGACATGGCGTGCGAACAGGCAGAAGCTATACCGTTAGGCCTACGATATGGGTCTAGTAGACATGACATCTAGTGGCTCCCGCATAGTTCTCGAGAACTCTTTGGGGGCTTGCAGCCGTTTATCCACCGGGCAAGCCAACAACCCCACGCTGTTCGCACGCCCTACTCGTCCCCGTCTTCTACCTCACAACAGTTCGCTCCCAGTCGTCCCGTCCTTTCACATTAGTTCGCTCCCAATTTTTGCGGGGTACAACCGTTCAACTTCTCCTAACCATCCTCCAAAATCCATGGCCTCCCAAATCTCCATGGTCGCCGCTAAGTACCAGGTTAGAGCCATCACCGGCGATCAGTTCATCGTCATCTACGCACGTGGATCCGCGACGGTGAAAGCATGGCTTGCTCTCTTCCTATGCATGTTCAACAGTTCAATGGATGAGTGGGTCGCTGGGCTAGATGTTGAGTACACCACAGTCCTGGGACGAGAGAAGGATCTAAAGGACAAAGAGAGGAAGAAACCCGCCGTGATCCAGGTTTGCGTACGTAACGTTTGCTTGGTCTACCACATATGCCATGCTGATGTTGAGTGCCAGGATTTTAAGAACTTCCTCAAGGACAAAAGAGTGAAATTCGTTACTGTAGGCTTTAAGAACGACAGGGATGTCCTGCTTCGCATAGGTCTCGTTGTAGGCCAGCCCTTCGATCTCCAGAAGGCAAGCCTGGTGTCCTCCTCTCAACCTTCAATACTGACCCTGGCAGCAGCCATGATTGATCCTTCGTACGCTAAACTAAAGAAACCTTATCACGAGTTTCATCATGCATGGGAGTCGAAGACATTAGATGAAGATCACATCCTGTACGCAGCAATGGATGCCTACGTTTGTTTAAATATCTACATGGGTTGGATGAAGAAGCAGAGCCCAGTGTCCGGTTCAAGCAAAGAAGCGTCAGCGAAGAGGAAGAGGAAGAGGGACGAGGACGAAGTCGAGGACGTGGACTCAGACTCCGAGTAGGTGGCAGTGCTGTCGCTCATGCTGGTTCTACTGAAGTGTCAAGTAGACTAGTTGCTTAGTTTATTTTCAAGGGTGTGTTGTGCTGAGGCCCCAGCAGAACTATGTTTATGTTCTTTCTCGTTATTTGAACTCTTTAGTACATAGAGTAGTACTAGTACTATGTCTTACTACTGTTCTTCTTGCAGTTGGTACTACTGCTCGTACCTTCGTGTTCCTACTGTACTTAATACGTTCATACTAGTAGTATAATTTGGGTCAGTCGGTTTGTGAAAGAAGTTCGATGGAGCGAAGGAAGAAGATGGCAGAAGAGGTGGAAGAAGCCCTTCTAGCCATCCATGTTGCATCAAACGGCTCACATGAGTCGACTGACCCAAATTGCTCCTTCAGATTGCAGGATCCACGTGGCATTCAAGGTCTCGAAGGTAGATTCCGCATCCGCACCCGGTTTGCGGGCTCGACGCGCGTGCGACTGGCTTCCGCCGCGACAGCCACCATGAGCGCCTCCTCCGCGCGGGCGGAGACGATAATGACACGCTAGTTCCTCCTCATCGGCGTGCTGGAGCACGCGCTCGTCCTCCTCTTAGTATGCTGTGTGCATAGATGCGGCTCCACCAGCTGCTCGCGTGCTTGGTAGCGCGGCGACATGGCGAGGAGGGACTGCAGACGACGTGAGCGGGCGAGCCTTCAGTTTCATGGCACAGGGATGGCGGCGACACGGCGGTGATGGGCGAGAAATTGTTGGCCGGAGCAGGAGGGCGCTGGCATGCGCAACGGCGGCGGCGGCATATTGATGAGTGCGCGTATGGGAGCTTACTTTAGTTTTATATGAGGTTGGTCAAACTTAAAAGAAAACTGTACTAGTACACGTAAGCATTAGACTTAGGCAACGCTTTTTTTTTGAAGTTAGTACCACAACGACGATACGGAATCCTGTGCAAGCACGTGAACCGCGGTCGCGCGGTCGATCGAACGGTTCGTCACCGTGTCGCGCTCGAAGGACATCCATCAAACCGTTTTGTGTGTGTGAAAACAATCCTCGAATATTACTCAACTTTTTTTCCTGGGAAAGTTCTTGACGCTGCAATATTTCCATATATTTGAATTTAGCTCCAGTTTGTGTTTATTTGGATTTGGACGTTTTAGGTGCGCCCTAGTTTTTTTAATACTTATTTTGTGTGTGTGACTGTGAGAGAACGTGTGTATGTGTCCATATGTGTGTTGTGGCGGAAGGGAAATGTGGAGACGGTGTGCGTGTGATACAGACGTAGAGAGGTGTGAATGTGCAAATGATCATGCATGAGTGAGACATAGACAGATGCCGATACGTTGTGTATACATGAGAGAACGGTCTTCTAGTTTACTTGTGTGTGTGTGAGAGAGAGAGAGAGAGAGAGAGACAGAGAGAGAGAGGAGCATCCGTAACACAACAGCCATCTCTCTCGATTCGTCCGTCCCTCGCAGGACCGCATGCAACATATGCATCAACGCGCACATTTTGACACCCTCACTTGGCCTCTGCCACCTCAAGGCCCGCACAATCTCTTCGTGAATACCCATTTCTCTCCTTAGGTTTGTTTTCGCTCAATATCTGACACACACACACACACACGTAACACAACACACACACACACACACTCCCCCGAGCACAAATTCATCCCCATCCAAGGTTATACGGTGACCACTCTCGCTTGTGCTTCTTTGCACCCCAACATGCACAACACCTCAATCTTCAAAGAGGGCATCGAGCAGATCGAAGACGGTGACCACACCGCGCTAGAGAATGCGGGGTCATTTGGAAGCAGGGCGATGTGATGACGACTGACTGACTCCTCCCCCACCCTCTCTCTCTCTCTCTTGCACAAAATTACCAATCCCTCTCTCCCCCGCACAAAATTGTCAATACCTCAACCCATGAGATCCTTCCCCTCTCATCCATGTTTTTCCAGCTCTCTCATCAAACATGTTGTCTCTTCTCCTTCCACGTATACAGAATCACGTATATTACATGTCTCCATCTTTCTCACAGACCTAACTTCTTCCTCTCTCTTTCTCTTTCTCTCTCTCTGTCTCGTTAGGTTTGTCTCCTACTCTCTCGTCCACATACATACAATCTTTCCCGCCCTATCTGCTCCATCTTCAAAAGCTCTCTCTGCACGTTTCATTCACACAATGGGATATGTCAAAATGTTGCTTCTATAATGGCTGATGTAGAGTTTTGGTTGTTTTTGTTGCATCCTACAAAGTAATAACTATGAAATGCATTTAGATTCTCATTTGACTGGGATTATGTGAGTTTGAGCATGTTGTGAAGTACTATAGACCTTGTATACATCTTGGGATTCGACAATGATTGTAACTATTGAATTGTATAGACCATTACATTCGAAGTCAATAGCCTAATATATTTATTTCACAATTTCAAAAAATGATTAGTTCACTACAAACTAAGAAAACAAATGTGTACTCCCTCCGTTTTTATTTTAGTCCGCGTATTAGCATTGGTCAAAGTCAAGTTTTGTAAACTCTCAGAAAGATTATAACAAAAAATATTAACATATACAATAACAAATAAATACCATTAGATTCATTATTGAATGTACTTCCACATGATACATATTTGTTATGGTAAATGTTTATATTTTTAGATAAACTTGGTCAAACTTTAGGAAGTTTGACTTTGGTCAAACCTAATATGCAGAGTTTACTACTACTACTCGCTAGTTGCTTAGCCGAATCACTCAACACGCCACACGAGGAGTCCAGTGTCACAAAATTTTGAGGTCGGCAGGAAAATCTCCTGCGACCCTGATTCGAGCAGTGGGAAGTAACCATCATAGCCTTCGAAACAGGCATACGGACGATGCTTGGTAGGGGGCTGTTTTCGTAACTTTAGGTTCACCCTACCCAGCCAGCCCCACCCCAGCACCCAGAGTAGTACACCTGAATACTCCCCATTTTCTATCCCCACCGCAAAATAGACTTCTCCACGGAAACGCAGCCTTCGTGCTCCTCCCCTTTACATCGGCGCACTCGTCTACCGTAGGGCATCTGCCTCATCGACGACCTTGTATGCCGCACTGGAGCTGGTCCACTGTCGTCGTAGACGGAGCCTCTTCCCCGGCATCGTCTTCCATGGTCTCGGATCTGCTTCCCGGAAGCCGACACCAAGCGCAGAGGTACCACCGTCGTGGACAATGAACTGACTCTCGTTGCCGACCATGACTCACAGAGGCCGCCGCGACCATCGTTCTCCTCCTCGATTGGTAATGTGTGTATTGAATCACTTAGCAGTACATGTGCAGCTTATCAGAACTCCTGTCTGTGATTGTCGTCAGCGTTTTCAGATAAGAAGGAAATGGTGAAACCTGAATGTAATAGGCTGTAGGCCTCAAACTTTTTGCTTCGTTTGTTTCTTGCTCTTTCAGAACATGCGTCTTGAGGCATGCTTGGTTGTTCGATATTGTTTTGGTTTCATTATTTTTAATG
>NC_041381.1:429864859-429917455 GCF_002162155.2 Triticum dicoccoides
ATCTAAAAAAATGTGCAGTTCCAATTTTGTTCATACCTACCCTTCAATTTTCCTGGGTGCTATTGTTCCCGTAGAAGTAATTGGTTATAGCCTCCATTGTCCAACAGAATATCAGCTTGTAATTGTGCGTCGCTCCTGTATTGCACTGTGCTTGGGTAGGTTTTTCATCTGCAACCAGCAGTGTGGCAAATGATGGAAATGTTTTTAGAACTAGCAAGATGCCCATGCGTTGCACGCATCAAGATGCATTTGTATGAGTAGTTTATCTTGTGGGAGAAAAGGATGAATGAGGGAAGGCCTTATTTGCAAATCTGGAGAGGGGTATGGGTATCTTTTTTTATCTATCTAAGCTGAGAACTATCCTCTACTCTCTAGTATCTACTTCTCAATCTCAGCACTGTAAACGCTTTTTTAAAGCGCCGCGCATTGCGATTCTGTTGGAGATGCTCTAACATGGCAGACGAGTGCTTTAATGTTGCCCACAAGATGCGTGAGTATTACTAGTAGTATTTTTCTTGCCATGTTGATATTTTAAAACCACGAGTGTGAACATGCAGAGGAGCAATGAAGACCAAACACGGGATATTCGGGACATCTTCAAGGAGTGTGGCAAGTTAAATAGGAGCTGCACCGAACCTGTAAAATGAGCTTTGGTAAGTAACACCCTTTCAATTACTTTCGTTTAGTGTCGTGTTCTTCGATGTGTATATGTGTAATAAGAAGAGTCTTAATCGTCCTAATGCTTTCGTTTTTAACTTGATGTAGGAAGTGCGTGTTCTCACCTTGTAGTCTGTTTTTATATTTCTTTTCCTTTTGAATTCACTTCTCCGAGTTCTGTTTTTCTGGCTTCTACTAAACGGATCTAGGTTTCTCTGAGTATTGATCTAAAAAAGAAGTAACTTCATGTCAGGATGCAGTTCCTGCGAGGAGGGAAGTATGGTCAACCTCGAGATCATGTTTCCAAAATGAGGCTAGATTACACACAAGGTGCCAGTTCCCTAATGATGTTGGATTAGACACAAGGTGCAAATTCCCAGATGATGCTGGATTACACACAAGCCAGGTGGAGTTGTCAGCTGTTCGTGTCCTCGTGGCATTAGTAAAGGCTGAAAGAAAGCGTGCAGCAGCCCTTGAGAATGTAGCTGAGTTCCTGAAGAAGCGAAAAGAGCAATCAGATGCTCTCTTCACCCAAGCCAAAGAAGAGATGGAAGAAGCCAGAAATAAGCTAGCAGAGGCAGAGCAAGCTAGGCGTCTCCTGCTATCTAAAACTGTTGTCAATACAAAATTTCCTTCATAATAGCCAGGTTCAAATGTTTATCCAGTCAGCATGCCTGTTGTGATGTCTGTGCATCTACTGATGTGGCACAAAATGTTTTTTTAGGGTCATGTAATAACAGCAATTACTTTCCAAACAATAACAGACGAAGCATTGGACATGGTATAGTTCACGCGCAAGCCCGATATTCCAAGTTCAACTTCCACATCAAACTCATGTTCACAGATATCTGCACATTCATACATAATGTCCACAACCATGATTCACTTCAAAGCCAAAAAAATGTGAGGTGAGTTATAAATAAAGAAAAACCTCTACTAGTTCCTGCTACCAGTGCGAGCACAACAAGTCAAGACCATGCGTAAATTAATTATATTTTAGTCATTTTTTGTGTTCTAAAATCACTACTAGGGAAAAGGCTACTAGCAGCGCGGGTAAAATGGCTACTAGTAGCGCGGGTACTCACACTACTAGTATCGCGCTACATCTAAAAGTTAGTAGTAGCGTGGGTCGAACCCGCGCTACTACTAACTTTGTTAGTAGCAGCGAGGGTTCAATCCGCGCTACTGCTATTGTGAACCGCGCTACTACTAATGATATAGTAGTAGCGCATCTATAGTCCCAATGCTACTAGTATCCTAAATACTAGTAGCGAGTGGTTTGTTCCCACGCTACTACTAACTTATTAGAAATTAAAAAAAATAAAATCAATCAATTCCATTCTATCATACAATTGATGTATCTACTATCACAGTTCCTCATTGTAATGGCAACTCGTGTATAATTCATATCTTTTACATAAGTAAGATTGTAAACACAGTGTTGTGTGTATCAGCTACCTATAGCTACTTACGTAAGTGATTCTTGCCATGCAAATTCAAAACTTCACCACTACTTCTAGATGTCGGAGACTGAGATACGTTGTTATGGTGCAATCCAAAAATTGGCTCACTCATTGATGCGTGGCGCCTTCCCGACCCAATCTCGCGGCCTGCAGCTGCGACGAAACACAGCGAGCAGCCTCGACGAGCCGCACTTGACCGATGGCAGCCGCCGCCTTGAGTTGTGATGCCGTCATGTCCCTCGCCCTAGCCCTCAACTCAAGCAGGCCCCGGTCAATGTCGGCCTCCGCCCTTGAGTTGTGACACTTCTGTTTATCATACTTATCCTGAAAAAGAACCCAGCTAGCTCATCTTAGTTACTAGTGTCAGAATGTACTGCAGAGCAGAATAAGGAGAGAACATGTTGGCTAAATCAAGACATTCTTAAGAACCCTCATTGCCTAGTTAGATAGATATCACAATGCAATAGTGGTGTGAAAATTCAGTTAGCAACATGAGTGTACCTTCAGTGACCGACCTCCTTCTTTAACTTACTATGTTTCTGAACCACATTCTCGTAGGTGTCCTGTAATTCAACAATGCAAAGGTCATATATTTACTTGCAGCTAACAAATGATTGACTATAATAATGTAGTGCAAATATTGCCTGGCCACTAAGTATTGTCCTGCCATTCTCCTTGACAGGATCTGCAGCTTTCCTAAATCTCTCTTATCCCTGAAAATTACACCAACAGCACAATCAGTTAACCATCTGAACAGCCATAAGAAAGGACAGTACGTATTATGATGGTTCTAAGAAAAGAACGATCAACTAAACTTCAACTGTAAGATTTCTTAGTCTCTGTTTCTATGTATGAAACAAAATGCAAAGCACCTAGTAGGAACTACCCTTAAAGTATAAGCATGATAAACATAATCATGCCCATGTGAAAACCAAATAAATTGGATTACTAATGGTCATTTCAAAGAAAAGGTGAGACACTTTATCGTGTATGCTAATTATTGTGATTGAACTAAGCTGATGTAAACCAAGATTGAAACAATACACTGGATATGTTCCTTAATGCGTTGCCTCAAAACAAGACACTACCTGGTTACTCAGCACAACATGTTAATATATTATATATAAAGCATTTAGCAGTATCTCACAAGCAAAACAGCAGTACAAAAGATACAAGGTATGAACTGGCCCAGAGCCTCTGGCAACAACAGAAATTTAGGGTATCTGATAACAAACTAGCTAGATTACTTTGAGACTAACACATGTTTACAAGGATAAAACAGTTTAGGTTATCTGATAACAAACTAGCTAAATTACTTTGAGACTAACACATGTTTACAAGGATAAAACACTGCCTAAGAGTGTGCAAACACTCGGATTTGATTGCAATGAAATTACTTCAACAAACATCACTTGGGCCAAATTGATGTCACTGAAGGCGCCTAATTAATTTATCTTAATCCCAGCGAATTAGTGTTAGAGGAAGGACACCACAAACAGGTGGAATCCCAACGAACATGGAGAAGCGAACATGATTCATTCAACTCAACTCAGCTTTGAACAAGTTGGCCTCATTTAAATAAGAAGAATTGGAGAAGCGGACTTTTAGATTGACAGTGACGGGTACAATATCAAATTTATCCTTTCTTTGCAAGAGAGGAAGAGAAACTAGATTATGGATCGGAAGAAGGTGGGTACCGGTGGAGCTTGTAGGCGCTTGGGGTAGTCCTCTCCTGCCTCACCTCACCTCGCCGGCTGCCTCATGCAACAAGTCAGCAACGCTGCTGTGTGTGTGCGCCTGCGTCTGTGCACTGCAAGGAAACCAAAGCAGGTTGTGCATGAGGGAGGGAAGGGAAGGAAAAAGGAAAGGGAAAGGGAAGAAGATCGAGAGAGTACCTTGGCGGCCATGGCGTCGTCGGCCGAGCGGAGCGGACGGACGGAGGTCCTATCCAGGCGCGCAAGCTCGCAATTGGAGAGATGCAGCCGACGCCACGGAGGTGGAGCTCCAGGTCCTAGCCCTCGACCATGGATGTGGAGCTCCAGGTCCAAGCCCTCGGCCATGGACATGGCAGATCTGGGACTGGGAGCCGTCGCCTGACCTATTCTCTTCTCGTCGTCTTCTGGTGAGGGGAGGGGCGAGGGTGGCGGTGGCGGTGGCAGCGGTCGCGAGGAGGACTGGCCAGCCGGCTACAGGGCACGGGGCTGCATACACTCTGGATTGGGAGAGGAGAGGAGGTGGAAGAAGGCCGGCGGTGGAGGGGATAAACGTGGAAGGAGTCCGGGGCTTGGGTGGATTTTTTTTGAGATAAATGTGGGCGGGTGGACGGTGGAGTGGGACGGTTGGTGGGGGTGGGAGTATAATAGTAACACGGGAGCCTCACGTACGCTACAACTATTCACATAGTAGTAGCGCCGATTTTATAATCCGCGCTACTACTATGATCTCTTTGCGGGGCACGGTTGAAGATATTTACTAGTAGCGTGTTTTTTCTGGCCACGCGCTACCAGTAAATATTAGTAGTAGCGCGGTCAATATGGCACGCTACTAGTAAGTAGCAGTAGCGCGGGAAAATATAGCGCGCTACTAGTAAGCGCCTGTCTATAAGCTTTTCCCAAGTAGTGAATGCCTGCCAGCTCGCGGAAGGACGTGTTGCCGGCACACGCGCGGATTCAATGAAGGCAGGCGGGGCAGTCTTAAGCTGGTTGCACGCGGCGAGGAGGCGTGCTCAGCCAGGCCTGCAGCAAGTGCGACCCTCTTGTCCGGCGCGCCGGTTCAATGCCTGCGCTATGAGAGGTCGCGTCTGTGTCAGAGCAATCACCCCCTCCAGTCCTTTTTTGTTTGGGTATAACAAAATCTCGTTTTCCATTCACATTTTACAAGTAAAATTCGTGGACAAACTTTGACCCAAAGTACGATGGGGACTAGTAAACCAGAATGGAGGTAGTAGTTTCTTTAATCAAATAAGGGTTTCCCCTTTCGATTACTAAAAACCAGCATCTAAATCTAAACCATAGTATTTGCCCTAGAACTACTAGGTTCAACATCTCGTAACATAAACCCATACAACCATACGCCAAGGAGGTACGTAGTACTATGAATTCCATTTTCGCTCCATACCAATCGTTCTAAAAAGTACTTACTACTTATAACGTGCCATTGAAAATCGTAGCTCTTAACCCCGCTAAAAAAATGATTTTAAACGTGGCTACTCGATCTGTGGCAACTGGCGAGCCACCGCGCTCCAAGTCGTTCACCTGTGGTCCCGACCATCAACTCCTATAAAGGTGCTCCACCACGTACCCAGTACCCGCGAATGCAACAATTGTGCACCTTGGGTTTTAGGGTTTATTTGTTAATGTCGCCTTTACGTAACACTCATGTGTGCAAGATAGCGAGAGGCCGACTTCGTGCGTGCGCCTTTCTCTTCGTATATGTACTCCACCGTTTGTGTGGTGTCCAAAAAATTATAGTAACTACTAGCAATGTGCCAATGCGTTGCCACATGGTTAAAGTAGATTAATACATATTCACCAATTTGATAGAAAAAAGTCTAGTTTTGAAATACGTATATCACTAAAAATATGTTATGTTTCACTCAAAATATATTCCTTTGGCGTTTTTGATGAGATAAGGGAGGAATGTTGTTGGTTTCAAGCTTCGAGAAGTGGTATATGTCTAATTTCTACTCTTACTAGCAAGATGCCCGTGCGTTGCACGGAACATCAAGATCTTGTGGGAGAAAAGGATGAATGAGGGAAGGCCTTATCTGCAAATGTGGTGAAGAGTGTGGGTAAATTGCCATATTTTCCTTCCTATCCGTCAGATATAAGTCGGACAACCTACATTGCAGGATGGCAGGCCCACCATCATCACCAACTCTATTTTTTATCCCTACTCTTATAAAAAGCATTGTCGGTGATGACCGTGTGCCTGCCATCCTGCAATATAGGCCGTCCGATCTATATCTGACGGATAGGAAGGAAACTATGGCAATTTTTGCAACAAGATACCCACACCCCTCTCCACATTTGCAAATAAGGTCTTCCCTCGTTCATCCTTTTCCCCCACAAGATAAACTACTCATACAAATGTATCTTGATGTTCCGTGCAACGCATGGGCATCTTGCTAGTTGTTACAAAAAGCCCATGTGTGTGTGTGAGAGAGAGGAAGAGTGGAGGAGGATGGAGTGCATGTGTGACAAAGACACAAGTAGTGTGTGTGTGTGATAGGTATCAGCTTAAAATGAGGCGATAGTGTGTGTGTGCACGATCGAGAGGGCATGTCTCAAGAAGGGAAGAAAAAGCTACATAGATACAAGGAATGGGAGAGAGACATGTATGCGATGGTGGAAGCATGAGTGTGAGGGTGTATAAACCTATCTAGAGGCTAGCTAGTCGATAAATGTTTGTGAGAGAAATACGAGTCGGGGTGCGAAAGCATGAGTTTTATGTGTGTGAGAGAGAGACGGTAGTCGGGAAGGGGAGTGGAAGCAGGAGTTGTGTGTGTGTGTGAGAGAGAGAGAGGATGCGGTAGTCGGGGTTGTCTGATCGGTGTCAGTCTGGGATGGAGACGAAAAGGAGACCGCAACAAATGTTGTGTCTACAGGAGAGAGAGAGAGAGAGAGAGTAATTTTAGTGGTATGAGTCATATGTAGAGACATATAGGGTGTGTGAGAGAATCCCATAGAGAGAAAGACAAAGTGAAAGACGAGTGGAGACTGTGTGTGTGGCGGTGAAAAAGAAAGCTTAGGTACCGAGTGATACCAGAGAATAGTAGAGACGTGAGAGATAATCAAAACCGTGTAATGTATAATGATAGGGAGAGTGTGACACTTCTCAAGGGAGACGTCGAGAGACCATGTTTGCGAGGATAGGAGAAACATGAATTGAGCATGCGGGTGAGCTGGAGAAAAGAGAGTGATAGCTACCTGAAGGAGCATGCATGCGAGAGAGATGGGCGCGAAAGGAGGAACAAAAAAGGGATTCAAATATTTGAATTTGAGATGATGATACATGTAATACATACTCGAACCAAAATTGATCTATCAAACATGCATACTCATATGAATTCACACACATCTATGTTATTTAATATGTAGATATTACTGATCCATACATTTTAGTAGAACATAATTTGGTTAAATTTTTTCGAATTCAACCTTAAGATTTCGAGATCGTTGTATTTGTAAATCATATTATACATATAAAGGAGCAGAATTCTTTGTTGTGCTTTTGAAAGTATATATATATAAATGATGTATATAGAATGTAATTCCAATTGAAAATGGATCCCGCCCGAAAAAAATAGTAGAATACAAACGGGATTCGAATTGAGTTGGCACGGTAAAGGTGCACTGTGCAAAATTTGAACGAAGCAGGGAAAGTCGCAGTAACCGCCCGAAACCAAAATCCGCGAGATGGAAATCACTACTGCCTATCCCTGCCATGCAAAGCCTATCTGCTAGATATCTATAGGTTTCAATAGGGGTAGGTTTGTAATTTCACCCAAACGTGACGTAACCGCCTATCACCCGGATTCATACACGATGGGCGCCAAAACACAGTGTGCCCTTGGCCGAAATCGACTCCCTCCCCGATTCATATTCATACATGGTGGGCGCCAAAAACAAACTCTCATCGGCAAATATTTGGTGTATGCGAGATTACCGTCCTATCCCCAACCGACTAATGTTGCTGTGATGTAGTAGAAATTTGAAACGGGGGCTAAGTTTGTAAATTTCCTTGCATTTGAGACAAGCGCACCCTAAATACATGGTTCCCCCTTCCTCTCTACCTCCCTTTTCCCCATTCATACTCCGTGGGCGCCAAAACACCCTCTCCACCCCACCCTCCTCCGTCCGCCGCCGTCCGCCACCCCATCCACCGCTGTCCTCCTCCACCATGCCGGAGCAGATACCTCGACGCCACCGACATTACAAGAGATCGACCTCTCTCATCCACGCCTTCGGACCGGGATCCTTGCATCCCGTCCTCTCACTTCATCCCCGCCGTCGTCCACCTTGCCGGCGCCGCTCCTACGACCGTCTCGTCCACCGCGCCCCACCGCCATCGTCTACCCTCCTAGATCTGCTTCCACGCCGCTGACAGCCATCGCTACCGCAGCACCGTCAAATTCTCAGCAGATGCGTACACGGCGCCGCACCAGAGGCGGTACTCTTTCGTATCTGCTCAACTTATTTATCGCAGCAAGAAAATAGATCGCCACTGCTTTACTCTGATTTCTTGTCTTGGTTGCGAAGTTGCCTTTGTTCGGTTTGCACCTTTAGATCCGCCATGGCACGCTCAACACTATACTCCCAATGCTTATGGTTTTCCCCTTTTATATTCCACACTAGTTAAATCACAGTAGACTAAATTTCAAAATTGGGTTAGTGGATTTTTCAGAGCTTGCCGGAGTTCGCCGGTGCGATCCAAGGGGCTCGAGTGGTTGTGGAGCCTCGCCGAACGAAGAAAACTCAACGCGGGTGGGGGGTGGGGGTGGCGGAGGAACACAGGCGGTGGGGGCCGGTGGTCCAGCCGGCAGCCCGTGCGGTGTTCTATATGGGAAGAATCAGAGACGAGGAAGAAGAAGGGTTAGGAGACGTAGGATCTTCATCCAACCGCCTGAAATGGTCGAGAGACAGCTGGGAGTTGCATTCTTAATGCGCTCTGGTTGATCATGTGTGGGCACTGCGCAACCAACATTTTATTATCCAAAATCTTCTTGCTCTTCTTTACCATGTTCCTCTTTCGTTCTTCTTTAATATGTACTCTCTCCGTTCCTAAATACAAGTCTTTGTATAGATTCCACCATGGACTACATATGGAGCAAAATGAGTGAATCTACACTCTAAAATGTATCTGGATACATCTGTATGTGATCCATAGTGGAAATCTCTACCAAGACTTATATTTTGGAACGGAGGGAGTATGCTAGTAGTACAGTATGTTCCTTGTACTGAAGATGAGCAGGGACATTTGCAGTGTAGAGGTCTATACGGTCGGTTGTGAAGGACACTTTGAGCCTCTTTGATTCGTTGGATCTTGTAAACATAGGAATAGGATTTGTAGTGGCCTGCCCACCTGAATCCTACAAGTATAGCAAGGAAATGCACGGAGCTGTGTCGCCTTTGAGAGTTATACTGATATTAACAGTACCGCACCTTCACTTAAAGAGAGCTGGTATCCGAAGCCTTTCTAGCCGAACCGACAATACTAGCACATATATTCCAGCAAGTTCCACTTTGCTGATTTTACTCTGATGCTTAAGGTTTTCCCGTTATATCTACACTATGATCTGTGTAGCTACTTTGTGTCGCACTAGCAGCAGTCCACTCTTGAAGCTAAACACTGCAATGACTTACAAAATTGGCACCAAGGCATTGAGTGCCATTCTGGATGCAATGAAACTCATACGCTCCCCACCTATTGACTCTTGTTCAGAATATGATCCTAATGACTATTCTAACCTCGAGGAGTTAAAGGCGGATGGTCTGTCCTTTTCACCCATCAAGGTGCCTGTTCTAATTTGGCAATGTTTTATTGATTGCGGGTATCTTGCATATATTGTCTTGCCTTTCTTGTACTTTGTTGCACCGCCATCTGCTTAGTTTACTCATCATATATGTCGAGATGCCATGCCCATCCATTATCAATACATATTCCATCTATCATCATACCATGTTTTTCCACTCAAATGATGTTCGTGTGCATCAAACATCAAAAAGGAAGAGGGTGATTGCCGAACCTGAAGGAGCACCAGCAAAGTCCTTGAAAAACGTGGTGGTGCCAGAGAAATCAGACAACACACCACTTATATTGGCTGTACAACCAGTGACACAAAATGTAGGACCGACTCCAGCAGACTATACCCATACTTCACTGGCCACACCACTAGCCCCACCACACAGGACCTGCACTCCAGCAAAAGGTATAGCAATTTCATTTGCCATAGCACCAGCTGTACCACAGAAAAATCCCACTCCAGCAAAAAGTACAGCAAGTCCACCGGCCGAAGACCTATCCCAACTGCAGAGACGACCAATTCCTGCAGATTGGAACCCCATTCCATTTATTCCTAGTTTAAAATACAATGCCTTCAATGTTGTTAGGGACTACGTGCATATATTCCCATCATGGGAAGATTATTGTGAAGACAAACACCATTTTCACATCTTCTTGTCCAACTTACGTGTAAGTGCTATTATTCATGGTTATTATTTTCCTGTTTTCTGCTGATTGAACACATCAATGATTTACATTACATTGTTGTAACTAGGGGAGGGCCAATCTGGATAGTCATGACGAGCAAAGCTTGCTTGTGCTTTTCAAGGAAGCATTGCAGCAGTATCGGTGTTACCTGAGGAAATCACACTTTGGTGGCAAATGTATAAACGAATTTCCGGTGGAGTCTCCTGTGCTAAATTTATAAGACATTGAATGGAAAAACCTTGTTATGCACTGGTCTCGTTCCCAGGATGAGGTACTGTCTATGAAATCACATGACAATTTGAACTTCTACTTTTCTGCATGTGCCTTATAGATCTTGTTTGTAGGAAATCTGCTCGAAGAAGAATTCCGGTTTAAGAAGAACGACAGGATATCGCAAATATGCTACCCGCTGCTTTGCTCTTGTTAGTACCTGTTGTCCTATATCACTGTACTTGCATACATACCTGGTTCATTATGTGACAGCAGTATGCATGATAGCTTGCTTATCAATTGTTCGCTCCAAATTATCTGATCTGTATGAATGGTTACATTAGTGTAGAATATATCCAATGCCAATGTTTTTTTAGCTCTGCATTGTTCTTGTAAGTACATGCTGTCCTTTATCAGTGTACTTATAATGACAGGTAGTTGTTCATGTACCATCACTCTGCAACTTATTTTCCTTTGCCCTCCATTTTCTACACATCAGATCTATATTTACTCTTACCATAAGGTTGGTACTGAAGAAGTTTAACTGTGCATTGCTCTTGGTTGTACCTTTTGTCTGTATCGCTGCACTTACATTTATAGCTACTTGGTTATGTAGCATCACTCTTCATCTTATCTGAAATCTTCTCCATTTTTTCGTATATTATCACATCTATATTTACTCTTAACAAAATGTAGAATAAAGGCAATGCTTATGAAGAAGATTCCGTGGTAAACTTCTTGAATTGCCCCCCCCCCATCAGCATGGACAAGGCCTTTATAGTGCCTGTCTTCACCAATAATGTAAGTTTGTCCATCTCAAGCCTTCAAACTTTGTTGTATATATTTGGTTAGGCATGACTGCAACAGCTGTTTATTTTTGGTGTTTGCATCAAATTGCATGTTTAAAGTTTATTATGTAGTTCATAAACAAAAGTTTGTCCTTTCTCAATTTAAGTTTTCAGTTGTACAACCAAGTTCCTTATTCATACCATGTAAATTAAACTATACAGAGCAAGTGATCTTGTTTTGCACTGCATGTATGCTTCTGTTCTTCATCCGTAATCCAGTGGTGTGGTGAACCTACCCACTACAACACAATGTCATATTCTGCAATGTCTTAACTATGACCAATGTCGTATCATTCTACTACTCCCTCCGTCTGAAAATACTTGTCATTGAAATGGATGTATCTAGATGTATTTTAGTTCTAGACACATCCATTTTGATGAAAAGTAATTCCGGACGGAGGGAGTATTATTTAAACCGTCTCTTTATTTGCCAATCTGAAATGGGATAAATTGACCGCACACTAACCATTGATACTTATGAGTTCTTGATCTCTAATCCAGTGGTGTCGTGAAGCTGCCAACTCCTTCACAATGTCATTTCTTGCCATGTCTTGACCTGAACAATACCATATTGTGTTAATGCAATTTTAAATTATGTCACTTTATTTTGTCAGTAAGAAATGTGATGAATTGTCAGCACTGATACTTTTATGTGCAAAACATGTCATCTGTCTGCTTGTTTATTTTTCAGAGTGAGGAAGATTTAAGTGTTGAACAAGCGCAGTCTCATCATCTTGCTCAGCTGCTTGCACTGCAGCTCCCCAACAGGGCTAACCTTTCTTGAACTCTATTGAAGTGATGTTGGTTTTGTATATTATTTTGTCGGCGTGTTTATTTGCACTGGTGGCGATCTTTGATGCCCAGTGTATGTAATCTGCTGTCTGCTTGTGCTTTATTATCATAGTGGCGAACTTTGATGCCCAATGGATGTAATATGCTACAATTTCTTTATTGTATAGTCTAGGTTTTTTCTTATTCACGATGCTGCAATTATTTTACTGTATATATATCCTGTCTTCGCAGTAAACCGACCAAACCATAAAATTACGGTACATAATCGGGCCATCATGCAATCACGATGTAGGTTGGGCCTGAAACGTGCTGAACAGCTAACGGGCCGGCAGCAGCCCGAAATGAACCCCAGCCCATGATTGTGCGAATCAAATCACGGGCTTTTAATAGGCCAAAATTGTCTTGGTCCTTGTTTGGCCCAATCAGATATCGGCTGCGAGCAGGCCGGATGCAAACCGTGCCGTAGTTAGGCCCAACTATATGACGGGCATTTAACAGGCCGAAATTAATATAGGGCCGAAATGTTAAACGGGTCCTTAAGAGGCCAAAACTAATGTCAGGCCGAACCGAATTACTAAGTGGGCCTCTAGCAAGTGGGCCCAAAAGCATAGTGTCCAGTTGACGGGCCAAATATGATATGGGCCATAATTGAGCCCATAGCCTCTTAAAGGGCCGTACCTGATCTGGGCCGTAATTTGGCCCAGAATGTGGTAGGATTTTAACGGGCCGGATCTCATATGGGCCACTATTAGGCCCGGAACGTGGCAGGCCATTAATGGACCAGATCAAATATGGGCCGGCATTTGGCCCAAAACATGGCAGCCAGTTAAAGGGCCGGCCTACTAGGGTCCTCAAATTCTTGTGGGCCTACAGCTGGGCCGAACCATTAATGTCGGCGAAATCTCGTGGGCCTTTAGCCGGGCCGGCCCATTATGATCCGCAAGAATCTTTTGGGCCTTTACTTGGGCCGGCCCATTATGGCACACAAAAATCTTGTGGGCCTTTACCTGGACCGACCCATTATGGCCCGCAAAATCTTGTGGGCCGTTAGCTGGGCCAGCCCATTATGGTCCGCAAAATCTCATGGGCCTTTAGCTGGGCTGGCCCATTATGGTCCGCGAAATCTTGTGGGCCTTTAGTTGGGCCGGCCCGTTTAAACTTGATGGGCCGGTCCACGTGTCAACATATCATAGGCGTGTCTCGCCCATTGGATGAGTGACACCTATGCCAGCGTGGACCTGACACGTGTCTCCTCCAGCCAATGATGATTTTACACGTGGAAAATCCCCATTGGTCGGGGCTGTTAACGGGTTATCGGATCCAAAACCCGACCCGATAGCTTAACGACGTTCCGTTACGGTGGATGCCACATGTTGGTCACCCTTGACGAAAGCACTTCTGTGACGCGTGATTTATCGTCATGGAAGTGGACACTTCCGTGATGATAATTTTGGTAATGTCATGGAACACTTCTATGATAGCACATGTATGACTATCTTGATTCTGTCATAAATTTGTCATGGATGTACATGCATGACAAAAAATGCGACCTACTGTGACAAACACATATCATCACAGAAGTGTATTTTTTTTGTAGTGTGGACTGGTGCAAGCATCTTGGAGTTGGAATATACGCTTTGATGAGTTGATCAAAGCATATGGTTTTATACAGACTTTTGGAGAAGCCTGTATTTACAAGAAAGTGAGTGGGAGCTCTCTAGCATTTTCTAAAAGGGATAATTAGATTTATGCCCCTAGTTGTGTCCCACATGTCTGTTTTACCCTAATTCCCAAAAGTCATCGGTTCTGTCCAAGTCACTTTGCTCCTCTTATGCTTTTGCCCTTTGAACGTTTGACTGTCAGTTCGAAAACTTCATACTAATTCATACTAAATCAGAAAAATGCAAATAAGATACATAAATGTTCAGAATAACATCACCTATATGTGAGTGTCATTTGCATTCATGAAAAAAAGTGTTGGAAAGTGCACATCCGAGTTTTAGCTCTTTTGATACCACCATGAATAGTAAACTCTAAAAAAATTCAAAAAAATATGGTGGCAAAGAACGACAAATGTTCTAAGTGCTTGCCAAGTTTCATTAGGGAATGACATTCATGGAAGTCATGGCAAAAAAATAATCTATTTTGGAGTGCTGATTTTTTTTGTCGCGGCACCCATGAATGTTATTCCCTGATGAAACTTGGCAGGCACTTAAAACATTTGTCATACTTTGCCACCAAATTTTTTTTTGAATTTTTTTGAATTTTTTTAGATTTTACTATTCATGGTGGTAGCATAAGAGCTAAAACTCGGATGGGCACTTTCCAACACTCTTTCGTGAATGCAAATGACCCTCACATATAGGTGATGTTTTTCTGAACATTTTGGTATCTTATTTGCATTTTTCTGATTTAGTATGAATTAGTTATGAAGTTTTCAAACTGACGGTTAAACGGTCAAAGGGCAAAAGCATAAGAGGAGCAAAGTGACCTGGACAGAACCGATGACTTTTGGGAATTAGGGGTAAAACAGACGAGTGGGACACAACTAGGGGCATAAATCTAATTATCCCTTTCTGAAACTATATGTATATGACATATTGTTGATTGGAAATGATATAGAAATTCTAGATAGCATAAAAGGATACTTGAATAAGAGTTTTTAAAAGAAAGACCTTGGTGAAGCTGCTTACACATTGAGCATCAAGATCTATAGAGATAAATCAAGACGCTTGATGAGATTTTTCAATGAATACATACCTTGATAAAATATTGAAGTAGTTCAAAATAGAACAATCAAAGAAGGAGTTCTTGCCTGTGTTGCAAGGTGTGAAGTTGAGTAAGACTCAAAACCCGACTATGGCAGAAAATAGAAAGAGAATGAAAAGTCATTCCCTATGCCTCATTCATAGGTTCTATAAAGTATGCTATGCTGTGTACCAGACCTATTGTATACCTTGCTCCGATTTTGGCAAGGGAGTACAATTTTGATCTAAGAGTAGATCACTGGACAACGGTCAAGAATATCCTTAGTGAGGACTAAGGAAATATTTCTCGATTATGGAGGTGATAAAAGAGCCCGTCGTAAAAAGTTACATCAGTGCAAGCTTTTACACAAATCCAGATGACTCTAAGTCTCAATCTGGATACATATTGAAACTGGGAGCAATTAGCTAGAGTAGCTCCATGCAGAGCATTGTAGACATAGAATATTTTCAAAATACATACGGCTCTAAATGTGACAGACCCGTTGACTAAACTTCTCTCACGAGCAAAACACGATCATACCTTAGTACTCTTTAGGTGTTAATCACATAACAATGTGAACTAGATTATTTACTCTAGTAAACCCTTCGGGTGTTGGTCACATGACGATGTGAACTATGGGTGTTAATCACATACAGATGTGAATATTAGTGTTAAATCACATGGTGGTGTGAACTAGATTATTGACTCTAGTGCAAGTGGGAGACTGAAGGAAATATACCCTAGAGGCAATAATAAAGTTATTATTTATTTCCTTATTTCATGATAAATGTTTATTATTCATGCTAGAATTGTATTAACTGGAAACTTAGTACATGGGTGAATACATAGATAAACATAGTGTCACTAGTATGCCTCTACTTGACTAGCTCGTTAATCAAAGATGGTTAAGTTTCCTAAACGATAGACATGAGTTGTCATTT
This sequence comes from Triticum dicoccoides, assembly GCF_002162155.2. NCBI lineage: Eukaryota > Viridiplantae > Streptophyta > Magnoliopsida > Poales > Poaceae > Triticum > Triticum dicoccoides. Next base: position 429,880,730 of record NC_041381.1, read on the forward strand.
GATTAACGGGATCACATCATTATAGAATGATGTGATTGACTTGACCCATTCCATTAGCTTAGCACTTGATCGTTTAGTATGTTGCTATTGCTTTCTTCATGACTTATACATATTCCTATGACTATGAGATTATGCAACTCCCGTTTACCAGAGGAACACTTTATGTGCTATCAAACATCACAATGTAACTGGGTGATTATAAAGGAGCTCTACAGGTGTCTCCAAAGGTACATGTTGAGTTGGCGTATTTCGAGATTAGGATTTGTCACTCCGATTGTCAGAGAGGTATCTCTGGGCCCTCTCGGTAATGCACATCACTATAAGCCTTGTAAGCAATGTGACTAATGAGTTAGTTGCGGGATGATGCATTACATAATGAGTAAAGAGACTTGCCAGTAACGAGATTGAACTAGGTATTGAGATACCGACAATCCAATCTCGGGCAAGTAACATACCGATGACAAAGGGAACAACGTATGTTGTTATGCGGTTTGACCGATAAAGATCTCCGTAGAATATGTGGGAGCCAATATGAGCATCCAGGTTCTGCTATTGGTTATTGACCGGAGACGTGTATCTGTCATGTCTACATTGTTCTCGAACCCGTAGGGTCCGCACGCTTAAAGTTCGGTGACGATCGGTATTATGAGTTTATGTGTTTTGATGTATCGAAGGTAGTTCGGAGTCCCGGATGAGATCAGGGACATGAAGAGGAGTCTTGAAATGGTCGAGACATAAATATCGATATATTGGACGACTATATTCGGACTTCGGAAATGTTCCGAGTGATTTGGGTATTTTTCGGAGTATCGGAGAGTTACGGGAATTCGCCGAGGAGTATATGGGCCTTATTGGGCCATACGGGAATAGAGGAGAGAGGCTGAAAGGAAGGAGGCGCGTGCCCCACCTTTGGTCCGAATTGGGCAGGGGGTGCAGCCCTCTTTTCCTTCTCCCTCTCCCCCTCTTTCCTTCTCTCCTACTCCGGAAAAGAAAGGGGAATCCTACTAGGACTTGGGAGTCGTAGTAGGACTCCCCACACTTGGCGCACCCTCCTCTAGGGCCGGCCTCTCCCTCCCTCCTTTACATACGTGGGCAAGGGGCACCTCTGGACACAACAATTGATCTCTTGATCTCTTAGCCGTGTGCAGTGCCCCCGTCCACCATATTCCACATCGGTAATATCGTAGCGGTGCTTAGCCCTGCGTCGGTAGCATCATCAACACCATCATCACACCGTCGTGCTGACGGAACTCTCCTACAAAGCTCTGCTGGATCGGAGTTCGTGGGATGTCATCGAGCTGAACGTGTGCTGAACTCGGAGGTGCCGTACGTTCACTACTTGATCGGTCGGATCATGAAGACGTACGACTACATCAACCGCGTTGTGCTAACGCTTCCGCTTTTGGTCCATGAGGGTATGTGGACAACACTCTCCCCTCTCGTTGCTATGCATAACCATGATCTTGCGTGTGCGTAGGAAATTTTTGAAATTACTACATTCCTCAACAACGACTAGAGGAAAGACAACATACATCTTATCAAAATATCAAACGAATACCAAATTCACATGACTACTTATAGCAAGACTTCTCCCATGTCATCAGGAACAAATGTAACTACTCACAAATCATATTCATGTTCATAATCAGAGGGGTATTAATATGCATATAGGATCTGAACATATGATCTTCCACCGAATAAACCAACTAGCATCAACTGCAAGGAGTAATCAAAACTACTAGCAACCCACATGTACCAATCTAAGGCTTTGAGACAAAGATCGGATAGAAGAGATGAACTAGGGTTTCATAGGAGATGGTGCTGGCGAAGATGTTGATGGAGATTGACCCCCTCCCGATGAGAGGATCGATGGTGATAACGATGGTGACGATTTCCCCCTCCCGAATGGATGTTTCCCCGGCAGAACAGCTCCGCCGGAGCCCTAGATTGGTTCCGCCAAGGTTCCGCCTCGTGGCGGCGGTGTTTCGTTCCGAAAGCTTCTTCTTCTTTTTTTCAGGGCGAAAGACTTCATATAGCCAAAGATGGGCACCGGAGGCCTTCCAGGTGGCACACAAGGCAGGGGGGCGTGCCCAGGGGGTAGGGTGATACGTCCATTTTGTATCATCCTTTTATATCAATATTTATTGCATTATGGGCTGTTATTACACATTATATCTCAATACTTACGGCTATTCTCTCTTATTTTACAAGGTTTACCATGAAGAGGGGGAATGCCGGCAGCTAGAATTCTGGCTGGAAAAAGAGCAAACGTTGGAAACCAATTCTGCACAACTCCAAAAGACCTGAGACTCCATGAAACAACCTTTTGGAATTATTAAGGAATTATGAGAAAAAGAAATAGGCCAGGGGCCCCACACCCTATCCAGGAGACAGGAGGGCGCGCCCCCCTATCTCCTGGGCTCCCTGGTGGGCCTCCGGCGTCCATCTTCTGCTATATGAAGGGTTTTGTCCAGGAAAATTTCGTGGGCAAGCTTACGAGACGAAACTCCGCCGCCACGAAGCGGAACCTTGGCAGAACCAATCTAGGGCTCTGGCGGAGCTGTTCTGCCGGGGACACTTCCCTCCGGGAGGGGGAAATCATCATCAACGTCATCACCAACGATCCTCTCATCAGGAGGGGGTCAATCTCCATCAACACCTTCACCAGCACCATCTCCTCTCAAACCCTAGTTCATCTATTGTATCCAATCTTGTATCCAAAACCACAAATTGGTACATGTGGGTTGCAAGTAGTGTTGATTACTCCCTGTAGTTGATACTTATTGGTTTACTTGGTGGAAGATCATATGTTCAGTTCCTTAATGCATATTAGTACACCTCTGATTATGAACATGAATATGCTTTGTGAGTAGTTACGTTTGTTCCTGAGGACATGGGTGAAGTCTTGCTATTAGTAGTCATGTGAAATTGGTGTTCGTTCGATATTTTGATGAGATGTATGTTGTCTCTCCTCTAGTGTTGTTATGTGAATGTCGACTACATGACACTTCTCCATTATTTGGGCCTAGAGGAAGGCATAGGGAAGTAATAAGTATATGATGGGTTGCTATAGTGACAGAAGCTTAAACCCTAGTTTATGCGTTGCTTCGTTAGGGGTTGATATGGACCCATATGTTTAATGATGTGGTTAGGTTTACCTTAATACTCCTTTTTGTAGTTGCAGACGCTTGCAATAGGGGTTAATCATAAGTGGAATGCTTGTCCAAGTTAGGGCAGTACCCAAGTGCCGGTCGACCCACATATCAAATTATCAAAGTACCGAACGCGAATCATATGAGCGTGATGAAAACTAGCTTGATGATAATTCCCAATGTGTCCTCGGGAGCTCCTTCCTCATTATTAGACTTTGTCCAGGCTTATCCTTTGCTACATAAAGGATTGGGCCACCTTGCTGCACTTTATTTACTTTATTTACTTTTTCTTGTTGCTATTTATCTTATCACAAAACTATCTACCACCTATTATTTCAGTGCTTGCAGAGAAAACCTTACTGAAAACCGCTTATCATTTCCTTCTGCTCCTCGTTGGGTTAGACACTCTTACTTATAGAAAGGACTACGATAGATCCCCTACACTTGTGGGTCATCAAGACTCTTTTATGGCGCCGTTGCCGGGGAGCGTAGCGCTCTTGGTGAGTGGAACTTGGTAAGGAAACATTTATATTGTGTGCAGAAATTTTCTGTTTCTTGTCGCTATGGAAACTAATCCTTTGAGTGGCTTGTTTGGGGTATCTTCACCCCAACCAGAAGAGCAAAGAAATGCTCCTCAACCTACTCAACCTTATGAAAATGTTCAGTTTGAGATTCCTTCGGGTATGATAGAAAAACTGCTAGCTAATCCTTTTGCAGGAGATGGAACATTGCATCCCGACTTACACCTTATCTTTGTGGATGAAGTTTGTGGATTATTTAAGCTTGCAGGTATTCCGATGATGTTATCAAAAGGAAGGTCTTCCCTTTATCTTTGAAGGGAGATGCAATGACATGGTATAGGCTATGTGATGATACAAGTTCTTGGAATTATAAGCGATTGAAATTGGAATTTCACTAGAAGTTCTATCCTATGCATCTTGTTCATCGTGATCCTAATTATATATATAATTTCTGGCCTCGCAAAGGAGAAAGCATCGCTCAAGCTTGGGGGAGGCTTAAGTCAATGTTATATTCATGCCCCAGTCATGAGCTCTCTCGGGAAATGATTATTCAGAATTTTTATGCTCGGGTTTCTCTTGATAATCGCAACTTGCTCGATACCTCCTGTGCTGGTTCCTATATGCTGAAGACTATTGATTTCAAATGGGACTTATTGGAAAGAATTAAACGCAACGCTGAAGATTGGGGTTCCGACGATGGTAATGAGTCAGGTATGACACCTAAGTTTGATTGTGTTAAATCTTTTATGGATACCGATGCTTTCCGTGGATTTAGCTCTAAGTATGGACTTGACTCTGAGATAGTAGCTACTTTTTGTGAAACCTTTGCTACTCACGTTGATCTCCCTAAAGAGAAGTGGTTTAAATATAATCCTCCTGTTGAAGTGAAAGTAGTTGCACCTATTACAGTCGAAGAGAAGACTATTACATATAGTGATCCTATTATTCCTATTGCTTATGTTGAAAAACCTCCTTTTCCTGTTAGGATAAGAGATCATGTTAAAGCTTCAACTGTTGTTCGTAAGAGTAATACTAGGACCTATACACCTCCTGAGCAAATTAATGTTGAACCTGGTATTGCTATGATTAAAGATCTGTTGGATGAGGACTTAGATGGGCATGTTATCTCTTTCTTGGGTGAAACTACCAATATTGATAGACCCGATACTAAGACACGTAGACCTGTTGTAGGCACGCCTGTTATCTCTGTTAAAATTGGAGATCATTGTTATCATGGCTTATGTGATATTGGTGCTAGTGCTAATGCGATACCTTATGATCTTTAAAAACAAATTATGCATGATATTGCACCAGTTGAATTAGAAGATATTGATGTTACTATTAAGCTTGCTAATAGGGACACCATTAAACCTATTGGGATTGTTAGAGATGTTGAAGTCTTGTGTGGGAAGATTATATACCCTGCTGATTTTCTAGTTCTCGGTTCCCCACAAGATGATTTTTGTCCCATTATTTTTGGTAGACCCTTCTTGAACACTGCTAGTGCTAAAATTGATTGTGAAAAGAATATTGTCACTATTGGCTTAGATGGTATGTCTCATGAGTTTAATTTCGCTAAGTTTAGTAGACAACATCGTGAAAAGGAACCATCTAGTAAGGATGAGATTATTGGTGTTGCTTCCATTGTTGTTCCTCCAACCGATTCATTAGAACAATATTTGCTAGACCATGAAAACGATATGTTTATGAAGGAAAGGGAAGAAATAGATGAAGTGTTCCTTAAACAAGAACCTATGCTAAAACATAATCTTCCCATTGAAATTCTTGGGGATCCCCCTCCACCCAAGGGTGATCCCGTGTTTGAACTCAAACCGTTACCTGATAATCTTAAGTATGCTTATCTTGATGAAAAAGAAATATATCATGTTATCATCAGTGCTAACCTTTCAGAGAAAGAAGAAGAAAGATAATTGAAAACTCTTAAGAAGCACCGAGCTGCTATAGGATATACCCTGGATGATCTCAAAGGCATCAGTCCCACATTATGTCAACACAAAATTTCAGTGGAGAAAGATGCCAAACCTGTTAGAGATCCTCAAAGACGATTAAATCCCAAAATGAAGGAAGTGGTGAGAAAGAAGATACTAAAACTCCTTGAGGCAGGTATTATTTATCCCGTTGCTGATAGTGAATGGGTAAGCCCTGTCCATTGTGTCCCTAAAAAGGGAGGCATTACCGTTGTCCCTAATGAGAAAGATGAATTGATCCCGCAAAGAATTATTATAGGCTATAGGATGGTAATTGATTTCTGCAAGTTAAATAAAGCTACTAAGAAAGATCATTACCCTTTACCTTTTATTGATCAAATGCTAGAAAGGTTATCCAAACGCAAACAGTTTTGCTTTCTAGATGGTTATTCTGGCTTCTCTCAGATACCTGTTTCAGCGGGGGATCATTCTAAAACTACTTTTACGTGCCCTTTTGGCACTTTTGCTTATAGACATATGCCATTTCGTTTATGTAATGCACCTGCTACCTTTCAAAGATGCATGATGGCTATATTTTCTGATTTTTGTGAAAAGATTTGTGAGGTATTCATGGATGACTTCTCCGTCTATGGATCCTCTTTTGATGATTGTTTGAGCAACCTTGATCGAGTTTTGCAGAGATGCGAAGACACTAGTCTCGTCCTGAATTGGGAAAAGTGTCACTTTATGGTTAATGAAGGCATTGTCTTGGGGCACAAGATCTCCGAGAGGGTTATTGAAGTTGATAAAGCCAAAGTTGATGCTATTGAAAAGATGCCATGTCCCAAGGACATAAAAGGTATAAGAAGTTTCCTCGGTCATGCCGGTTTTTATAGGAGGTTCATTAAGGACTTTTCTAAAATCACTAGGCCTCTGACTAACTTATTGCAAAAAGATATTCCTTTTGTCTTTGATGATGATTGTGTAGAAGCATTTGAAACACTTAAGAAAGCTTTGATCACAACACCTATTGTTCAGCCACCTGATTGGAATTTACCTTTTGAAATTATGTGTGATGCTAGTGATTATGCTATAGGTGTTGTTCTAGGGCAAAGAGTCGATAAGAAATTGAATGTTATGCATTATGCTAGTAAGACTCTTGATACTGCCTAGAGAAATTATGCTACCACTGAAAAAGAATTCTTAGCAGTTGTGTTTGCATGTGATAAGTTTAGACCTTATATTGTTGATTCCAAAGTTACTATTCACACTGATCATGCTGCTATTAAATATCTCATGGAAAAGAAAGATGCTAAGCCAAGACTCATTAGATGGGTTCTCTTGCTCCAAGAATTTGACTTGCATATTATTGATAGAAAGGGAGCTGAGAACCCCGTTGCAAACAACTTGTCTAGGGTAGAGAATGTTCTTGATGACCCACTGCCTATTAATGATAGTTTTCCCGATGAACAATTAGCGGTTGTCAATGCTTCTCGTACTGCTCCTTGGTATGCTGACTATGCTAATTACATTGTTGCTAAATATATACCGCCTAGTTTCACATAACAGCAAAAGAAAAAGTTCTTTTATGATTTAAGACATTACTTCTGGGATGATCCACACCTTTATAAAGAAGGTGTAGATGGTATTATTAGATGGTGTGTGCCTGAGCATGAACATGAACAAATCCTATGCAAGTGTCACTCTGAATCCTATGGAGGACACCACGCTGTAGATAGGACTGCACACAAGGTACTACAATCTGGTTTTTATTGGCCCACTCTTTTCAAAGATGCTCGTAAGTTTGTCGTATCCTGTGTTGAATGTCAAAGAATAGGTAACATCAGTAGACGTCAAGAAATGCCAATGAATTATTCTCTTGTTATTGAACTGTTTGATGTTTGGGGCTTTGATTATATTGGACCTTTTCCTGCGTCCAATGGTTATACAAATATTTTAGTTGGTGTTGATTACGTTACTAAGTGGGTAGAAGCTATTCCAACTAGTAGTGCTGATCATAAAACTTCTATTAAAATGCTTAAAGAAGTTATTTTTCCGAGGTTTGGAGTCCCTAGATATCTTATGACTGATGGTGGTTCACACTTTATTCATGGTGCTTTCCGTAAGATGCTTGCTAAGTATGATGTCAATCATAGAATTGCATCTCCTTATCACCCACAGTCTAGTGGTCAAGTAGAGTTGAGCAATAGAGAGCTCAAATTAATTTTGCAAAAGACTGTGAATATATCTAGAAAGAATTGGTCCAAAAAACTTGATGATTCATTATGGGCCTATAGAACTGCATACAAAAAATCCTATGGGCATGTCTCCTTATAAAATGGTTTATGGAAAAGCATGTCATTTACCTCTTGAACTTGAACATAAAGCATATTGGGCTATTAAAGAGCTCAATTATGACTTCAAACTTGCCGGTGAGAAGAGGTTATTCGATATTAGCTCACTTGACGAAAGGAGAACCCAAGCATATTAGAATGCCAAGATCTTCAAAGAAAAAGTCAAACGCTGGCATGATAAGAGTATACAAAAGCGTGAGTTTAACGTAGGAGATTATGTGTTATTGTTCAACTCTCGTTTAAGATTTGTTGCAGGAAAACTTCTCTCAAAATGGGAAGGTCCCTACATTGTCGAGGAGGTCTATCGTTCTGGTGCTATAAAAATCAACAATTTTGAAGGCACAAATCCGAGGGTGGTAAACGGTCAAAGAATTAAACATTATATTTCAGGTAATCCTATCAATGTTGAAACTAATATTATTGAAACCATAACCCCTGAGAAATACATAAGAGACACTTTCCAGAACGTTCCAGACTCCGAAAAGGCATAGGTACGTGGTACGGTAAGTAAACCGACTCCAAAACAACTCTAATGGCAATTTTCATCAGTTTTGGATTATTTAAGGATTTTAGGAAGAAAGAAGTAGTCCGAAAGGGACACGAGGCTCCCACGAGAGAGGAGGGCGCCCCCCCTATAGGGCGCGCCCCCCTGTCTCGTGGGCACCTCGTGTGCCTCCCGGACTCCATTTTCTTGTATGTTACATATTTTGGTAGGTAAAAATTCATTATATATACTCCCGAAGGTTTTGACCACCATATCACGCAAATATCCTCTGTTTTCGTTTCGAGCTGTTTCTGCTGTAGAATTGAACAAGATGTCGTCCCAAGATTCAGAGGGGGAAAGCTACATAGCTGATTATATTGCAAATCCAAAAGTATATGGGGATGTGGAATGCTATGGCTGGACCACAGAAGAAGAAGAAGACTATGATCCAAAGATGAAGGAGGAGACAAGGTCTGATGAAGAGGATGATCCATTGCCTCAACCTGGTGATATGCATGTGGAGTTCAAGAAATCAAGTCTCCCTAAGGTCCAATCTATACCACCTCGTTTTTTGCAGGACAACAAGGCAACACAATGCAAAAGGATAATGAAACTTGAGCTCGAGAATGAGGATCTGAGGGAGGAAAATTTTAGCCTCAGACGCAAGCTAGAGAAGAAAAGTGCGACAACTTCTACTTCACCACCTCCGAAGAAATAATTACATGGGTATGGGCACTCCCCTTGGCAACCGCCAAGCTTGGGGGAGGTGCCCCGGTATCGTATCACCATCACACTCCTATCTTTACCGCTTTATTTAGTTCGATCCTTTTAGTAGTATCTTGATCTATTAGTTCGAAGTTTTGATATCAAGTAGTTTTGAGTTTTTCATTGTGATCTCTTTATGTAAGTGAGTCCGTGTGCCATCTATAATAAAGATTAGTGTTGAGTCAAGGGCTTTGCTATGTTGCTATGATCTTGAGAAAGTAGAAAGAACAAAGGAGTTCATATTGATCTTATGGATAGTGATAACTTCACATATAGAAAGTATGAGGCATAAAAATAGTTGAGAGTTGATGAACGTAGCCTTGGTCATTGTTGCAATTAATAGGAAGTGATAAGGAAAGAGGGGTTCACATATAGATATATTACCTTGGACATCTTTTATGATTGTGAAGCACTCATTAAGTATGAAATTCTAAAAGAGTTGACGTTGGACAAGGAAGACAACGTAATGGTTTATGTTTTCCGACATCTTAGTTAAAGTATATTGTCATTGACCTTCTAAAACATGTTGAGCTTGCCTTTCCCCCTCATGCTAGCCAAAACTCCTTGCACCAAGTAGAGATACTACTTGTGCTTCCAAATATCCTTAAACCCAGTTTTGCCATGAGAGTCCACCATACCTACCTTTGGATTGAGTAAGATCCTTCAAGTAAGTTGTCATCGGTGCAAGCAATAAAAAATTGCTCTCTAAATATGCATGACTTATTAGTGCAGAGAAAATAAGCTTTGTACGAACTTGTTGTGGAAGTAATAAAAGCGATGGATTGCATAATAAAGGTCCACATACAAGGGGCAATATAAAGTGAAGTTCTTTTGCACTAAGATTTCGTGTATCCAACCCTAAAAGCGCATGACAACCTCTACTTCCCTCTGCGAAGGGCCTATCTTTTACTTTATGCTTTACTTTAGTACTTGAGTCAAGGTGATCCTCACCTTTCCCTTTTTCATTATCCTTTGGCAAGCTCTTCGTGTTTTAAAGATCCTGATATATATATCCGATTGGATGTAAGTTGGCATAGGCTATTATTGTTGACATCACCTAAAGGTGAATACATTGGGAGGCAACACAATAAGCCCCTATCTTTCTCAGTGTCTGGTTGAAACTATATAACCACAAGTATTGCATGAGTGTTAACAATTATGGGAGACTACGAGATAGTTGAGTAAGTGAGCTTGCTGAGGAGCTCTATTATTGACTCTTTGTGACGTTATGATAAATTGCAATTGCTTCAATGACTGAGATTATAGTTTGTTAGCTCCCAATGAAGTTTTTGAACCATACTTGACTTTGTGAATTGCTTATTACTTGAACATAGGAAATCATATGATAAAATCCATATATGTTGCTGTTATTACAATGATCATGATGCCCTCATGTCCGTATTTTTATTTTTATCGACACCTCTATCTCTAAACATGTGGACATATTTTTCGATTTTGGTTTCCGCTTGAGGACAAGCGAGGTCTAAGCTTGGGGGAGTTGATACGTCCATTTTGCATCATGCTTTTATATCAATATTTATTGCATTATGGGCTGTTATTACACATTATATCTCAATACTTACGGCTATTCTCTCTTATTTTACAAGGTTTACCATGAAGAGGGGGAATGCCGGCAGCTGGAATTCTGGCTGGAAAAGGAGCAAATGTTGGAAACCTATTCTGCACAACTCCAAAAGACCTGAGACTCCACGAAACAACTTTTTGGAATTATGAGAAAAAGAAATAGGCCAGGGGGGCCCACACCCTGTCCAGGAGACAGGAGGGCGTGCCCCCCTAGGGGCGCGCCCCCTATCTCCTGGGCTCCCTGGTGGGCCTCCGGCGTCCATCTTCTTCTATATGAAGGGTTTTGTCCTGGAAAAATTCGTGGGCAAGCTTACGAGACAAAACTCTGCCGCCACGGGGCGGAACCTTGGCGGAACCAATCTAGGGCTCTGGCGGAGCTGTTCTGCCGGGGACACTTCCCTCCGGGAGGGGAAAATCATCACCAACGTCACACCAACGATCCTCTCATCGGGAGGGGGTCAATTTAAATCAACATCTTCACCAGCACCATCTCCTCTCAAACCCTAGTTCATCTCTTGTATCCAATCTTGTATCCAAAACCACAAATTGGTACCTGTGGGTTGCTAGTAGTGTTGATTACTCCTTAGAGTTGATACTTATTGGTTTACTTGGTGGAAGATCATATGTTCAGATCCTTAATGCATATTATTACACCTCTGATTATGAACATGAATATGCTTTGTGAGTAGTTACGTTTGTTCCTGAGGACATGGGTGAAGTCTTGCTATTAGTAGTCATGTGAATTTGGTATTCGTTCGATATTTTGATGAGATTTATGTTGTCTCTCCTCTAGTGGTGTTATGTGAATGTCGACTACATGACACTTCACCATTATTTGGGCCTAGAGGAAGGCATAGGGAAGTAATAAGTAGATGATGGGTTGCTAGAGTGATAGAAGCTTAAACCCTAGTTTATGCGTTGCTTCGTTAGGGGTTGATATGGACTCATATGTTTAATGATGTGGTTAGGTTTACCTTAATACTCCTTTTTGTAGTTGTGGACGCTTGCAATAGGGGTTAATCATAAGTGGGATGCTTGTCCAAGTTAGGGCAGTACCCAAGTGCCGGTCCACCCACATATCAAATTATCAAAGTACCGAACGCGAATCATATGAGCGTGATGAAAACTAGCTTGACGATAATTCCCAATGTGTCCTCGGGAGCTCCTTCCTCATTATTAGACTTTGTCCAGGCTTATCCTTTTCTACATAAAGGATTGGGCCACCTTACTGCACTTTATTTACTTTATTTACTTTTGCTCGTTACTATTTATCTTATCACAAAACTATCTATCACCTATTATTTCAGTGCTTGCAGAGAAAACCTTACTGAAAACCGCCTATCATTTCCTTCTGCTCCTCGTTGGGTTCGACACTCTTACTTATAGAAAGGACTACGATAGATCCCCTACACTTGTGGGTCATCATAGGGCGCGCCCCACCCTCGTGGACGGTGGGTGCCCCCCTCTGGTATTTTCTTCGCTCAGTATTTTTTATTAATTCCAAAAATAACTTCCGTGGAGTTTCAGGACTTTTGGAGTTGTGCATAATAGGTCTCTAATATTTGCTCCTTTTCCAACCCAGAATTCCAGCTGCCGACATTCTCCCTCTTCGTGTAAACCTTGTAAAATAAGAGAGAAAAGGCATAAGTATTTTGACATAATGAGTAATAACAACCCATAATGCAATAAATATCAATATCAAAACATTATGCAAACTGGACGTATCAACTCCCCCAAGCTTAGACCTCGCTTGTCCTCAAGCGGATGCCAATATGGGAAAATATGTCCACATGTTTAGAGATAGAGGTGTCCGTAAAATAAAATACGGACATGAGGGCATCATGATCATTCTTATAACAGCAACATATATAAATATTGTCATATGATTTCTTATACTAAAGTAACAATCTATTCACAATGTCAAGTATGAATCAGAAACTTCATTGAAAACTAAAAAACTATAATCTCGGTCACTGAAGCAATTGCAATTTATCATAACATCAGAAAAAGTCAATATAAGAGCTTTTCAGCAAGTACACATACTCAACTACCATTTAGTCTTTCACAATTGCTAACACTCACGCAATACTTATGGGTATGAAGTTTTAATCGGACACAGAAAAAGATAGGGGCTTATAGTGTTGCCTCCCAACCTTTTGCCTCAATGGTAATGTCAACAATAATAGTTCATGCTAACTTACATCCAGTTGGATATATGTATCAGGATCTTTCCAACACAATGTGCTTGCCAGAGGATAAAATGTGAAAAGGAAAGGTGAAGATCACCATGACCCTTGTATGAAGGTATAAGACAAAAATAAAAGATATGCCCTTCGTAGAGGGAAGCAGAGGTTGTCATGTGCTTTTAGGGTTGGATGCACAAAATCTTAATGCAAAAGAACATCACTTCATATTGACACTTGTGATATGGACCTTTATTATGCAGTCTGTCACTTTTATTTCTTCCACATCACAAGATCGTATAAAGCTTATTTTCTCCCAACTAATAAATCATACATATTTAAAGATCGGTTTTTATTGCTTGCAACAATGACAACTTACTTGAAGGATCTTACTCAATATGGGTACATATGGTGGACTCTCATGGCAGAACTGGGTTTAAGGATATTTGGAAGCACAAGTAGTATCTCTACTTGGTGCAAAGAATTTGGCTAGAATGAGAGGGAAAGGCAAGCTCAACATGTTGGATGATCCATGACAATATACTTTATTTCAAATATAAGAAAACATAACCCATTACGTTGTCTTCCTTGTCCAACATCAACTCTTTAGCATGTCAGATTTTAATTAGTGCTCACAATCATAAAAGATGTCCACGATAGTATATTTATATGTGAGAACCTCTCTTTCTTTATTGCCTCCTATTAATTGCAACAATGACCAAAACTATGTTTGCCAACTCTCAACAACTGTTATTCATCATACTCTTAATATGTGAAGTCATTACTCTCCATAAGATCCATATGATCTCTCTAATTCTTTTTATTCTTTTTCTTTTATTCCCTCAAGATCATAGCAAGATAGCAAAGCCCTTGACTCAAGACTAATCTTTATTAATTATAGCTCACGGACTCAATTACATAGAGGGATCATAAAGCAAAACTCAAAACTAGATCAGTCTAAAACTTTATTCTACTAGATCAAGATATTACCAAAAGGATCAAACTAAGAAAAATGGTAAAGATAGGAGTGTGATGGTGATACGATACCGAGGCACCTCCCCCAAGCTTGGCAGTTGCCAAGGGGAGTTCCCATACCCATGTGATTATGTCTCCTTCTTCGGAGGTGTTGATGATGCAGGCTTGTCGTCCATCTTCCAAGGCATAGACTCACCATCATAAAAGGATGATCAAGTCTCTGGGATCCTCAAATATGCAGCCAAACTCATCCTTTTGAATCTGTATTCATACTCACAGTTTTGGTTTTCCAGGTCATAGATCTAGGCTTGTAGGTGCTCGATTTTCTTGTGAAGCTTGAAGATGGTCTCCCCAATGTACTCGGCATCCAGCTTGTGGTTGTTGGTGAACTCCGTGATCATTATGTGGTTGGCATCGAGTCCATGTTCCACCATCTCCTGGCACTTGAAAACTTGTTGCTCCATTGCTTCAAGCCTTTTCTCCATGCTCCCGGTCCTCCTTGGTCCGTCAACATCGCGAATGTGCAGCACCCCCTCACGCATCTCAATGGTTTGAGGGTGTTGCAGCACTTCCGCGAGGTAGGGGTTGATGACCTTCTCGAAAAACTTGTCCTTGGGAGCGCTTGAAGACGTCATGGTGATCCGGATCTGTCAGAAAAACAGCTCGAAACAAAAGCAGAGGATATTTGCGTGATACGAGGGTCAAAACCTTCGGGAGATTATATAATGAATTTTTACCGACAAAAAGAAGTATCGTGCAAGAAAAATGGAGTCCAGAGAGCAAACGAGGTGCCCACGAGGCAGGAGGCGCACCGAGGGGGGTAGGGCGCTCCCTCCACCCTTGTGGACGTCTCGTGTCCTTCCCGGACTACTTCTTATTTTCCTATTTTCTTAAATATCCCAAACGGAGAAAGAATTGCTATTAGAACTATTTTGGAGTCGGTTTACTTACCATACCACATACCTATTCCTTTTTGGAGTCTGAAACATTCTGGAAAGTGTCCCTTATGTATTCCTCCGGGGTTACGATTTCAATCACATTGGTTTCAACATTTATGGGATTACCTGAGATATAATGTTTGATTCTTTGACCATTCACCACCTTCGGATATGTGCCATCGAAGTTGTTGATTTTTATGGCACCGGAACGATAGACCTCCTCGATAACGTAAGGTCCTTCCCATTTAGAGAGGAGTTTTCCTGCAAAAAATCTTAAACGAGAGTTGAAAAGCAACACATAATCACCTACTCACGCTTTTGAATCCTTTTGTCATGCCAAGTTTTAACTTTTTCTTTAAACAGTTTGGCATTCTCATAGGCTTGAGTTCTCCATTCATCAAGTGAGCTAATGTCAAATAACCTCTTCTCACCGGCCAGTTTGAAATCATAATTGAGCTCTTTAATGGCCCAATATGCCTTATGTTCTAGTTCGAGAGGTAAGTGACATGCTTTTCCATAAACCATTTTATATGGAGACATACCCATAGGATTTTTATATGCAGTTCTATAAGCCCATAATGCATCATCAAGTTTATTGGACCAATTCTTTCTAGATCTATTAACGGTCTTTTGCAAAATCAATTTAAGCTCTCTGTTACTCAGCTCTACTTGGCCACTAGACTATGGGTGATAAGGAGATCCAATTCTATGATTAACATCATACTTAGCAAGCATTTTACGAAGAGCACCATGAATAAAATGTGAACCACCATCAGTCATTAGGTATCTAGGGACTCCAAACCTCGGAAAAATAAATTCTTTAAGCATCTTAATAGAGGTGTTATGATCAGCACTACTAGTTGGAATAGCTTCTACCCACTTAGTAACGTAATCAACAACAACTAAAATATGTGTATACCCATTAGATGAAGGAAACGGTCCCATATAGTCAAAGCCCCAAACATCAAATGGTTCAATAACAAGTGAATAATTCATAGGCATTTCTTGACGTCTACTAATATTACCAATCCTTTGACATTCATCACAAGACAAGACAAACTTACGGGCATCCTTGAAAAGAGTAGGCCAATAAAAACCGGATTGCAATACCTTATGTGCAGTTCTGTCTCCAGCGTGGTGTCCTCCATAAGCCTCGGAGTGACACTTAAGTAGGATCTGTTCATGTTCATGCTCAGGTACACAACGTCTAATAACACCATCTACTCCTTCTTTATAAAGGTGTGGGTCATCCCAGAAGTAATGTCTTAAATCATAGGAAACCTTTTTCTTTTGCTGGTATGTGAAACTAGGTGGTATAAATTTAGCAACAATGTAATTAACATAATCAGCATACCATGGAGTAGTACAAGAAGCATTTATGACAGCTAGTTGTTCATCAGGAAAGCTATCATCAATAGGTAGTGGGTCATCAAGAACATTCTCTAACCTAGACAAGTTATCTGCAACGGGGTTCTCAGCTCCCTTTCTACCAATAATATGCAAGTCAAATTCTTGTAGTAGGACAACACATCTAATAAGTCTAGGTTTAACATCTTTCTTTTCCCTAAGATATTTTATAGTAGCATGATCAGTGTGAACAATCACTTTAGAGTCAACGATATAAGGTTTAAACTTATCACAAGCAAATACAACTGCTAAAAATTCTTTTGCAGTAGTAGCATAATTTCTCTGGGCAATGTGTAGAGTTTTACTAGCATATTGAATAACATTTAGTTTCTTATTAACTCTTTGTCCTAGAACAGCACCTACGACATAATCACTAGCATCGCACATAATTTCAAAGGGAAAATTCCAATCAGGTGGCTAAACAATAGGTGCAGAAATCAAAGCTTTCTTAAGTATTTCAAATGCTTCTACACAATCATCATCGAAGACAAAAGGAATATCTTTTTGTAATAGATTAGTGAGAGGCCTAGAAATTTTAGAGAAGTCCTTAATAAACCTCCTCTAAAAACTGACATAACCAAGGAATCTTCTTATACCTTTAATGTCTTTAGGACACGACATCTTTTCAATAGCATCAACTTTAGCTTTATCAACTTCAATACCTCTTTCGGAAATTTTATGCCCCAAGACAATGCCTTCATTAACCATAAAGTGGCATTTTTCCAATTCAAAACAAGATTAGTTTCTTCACATCTCTGCAAAACTCGATCAAGGTTGCTCAAGCAATCATCAAAAGAAGATCCATAAACGGAGAAATCATCCATGAAAACCTCAAAAAAAATTCACAAAAGTCAGAGAATATAGCCATCATGCATCTTAGAAATCTAGCAGGTGCATTACACAAATCAAAAGGCATACGTCTATAAGCAAAAGTACCGAAAGGGCAAGTAAAAGTGGTCTTTTCTTGATCCTCTTTTGACACAGGTATTTGAGAGAAACCAGAGTAACCATCTAGAAAGCAAAAATGTGTATGTTTAAATAATACTTCATCTATCTCCCTTCTTTCATTCATAAACATATCATTTTCATGGTCTAGCAAATATTGTTCTAAAGGATCATTAGGAGGCACGGCAATAGAAGCAAGACCAATAATTTCATCCTTACTAGGCAATTTTTTATCATGTGGCTGTCTACAAAATTTAGCAAAATTAAAGTCATGAGACATATCCCCTAAACCAATTGTAACAATATCCTTTTGCAGTCTATCTTAGCATTAACAGTATTCAAGAAGGGTCTACCAAATATAATGGGACAAAAGTCATCTTGTGGGGAGCCAAGAACAAGAAAATTAGTAGGATATTTAACTTTCCCACACAAGACTTCAACATCTCTAACAATCCCAACTGGTGAAATAGTATCTCTATTGGCAAGCTTAATTGTAACATCGATTTCTTCTATCTCAGCAGGTGCAATATCATGCATAATTTCTTTGTATAAGGAATGAGGTATTGCACTTGCACTAGCACCCATATCACATAAGCCATGATAACAATGATCTCCTATTTTAACAGAAATAACAGGCATGCCTACAACAAGTCTATGCTTATTTTTGGTATCGGGTCTAGCAATTCTAGCAGCTTCATCACAGAAGTAAATAACATGCCCATCAATATTATCAGCCAAGAGATCTTTAACCATGGCAATACTGGGTTCAACTTTAATTTTCTCAGGTGGTGTAGGTGTTCTAGTATTACTCTTACGAACCATAGTTGAAGCTTTAGCACGATCCTTTATCCTAACAGGGAAAGGTGGTTTCTCAATATAGGTAGTAGGAACAATAGGATCATTATAAGTGATAGTCTTTTCTTCAACTTTAATAGGTGCAACTACTTTTACTTCGATGGGAGGATTATATTTAAACCACTTCTCCTTAGGGAGGTCAACATGAGTAGCAAATGATTCACAGAAAGAAGCTACTATCTCAGAATCAAGTCCATATTTAGTGCTAAATTCATGAAAAGCATCATTATCCATAAATATTTAACATAATCAAACTTAGGTGTTATACCTGACTCCTTACCTTCGTCGAGATCCCAATCTTCCGAGTTGAATTTAATTCTTTCCAATAAATCCCATTTGAATTCAATAGTCTTCATCATGAAAGAGCCAGTACAAGAATCATCGAGCATGGAGCGATTGTTGAGAGAAAGCCGAGGATAAATTTTTTGAATAATAATTTCTCTTGAGAGCTCATGATTGGGGCATGAATATAACATTGACTTAAGGCTCCCCCAAGCTTGAGAGATGATTTCTCCTTCGCGAGGCCAAAAATTATATATATAATTACGATCACGATGAACAAGATGCATAGGATAAAACTTCTAATGAAATTCCAATTTCAATCGATTGTAGTTCCATGATCCCATATCATCACATAGCCTAAACCATGTCAATGCCTTGCCCTTCAAAGATAAAGGGAAGACCTTCTTCTTTATAAAATCCTTGGGCATACCTGCAAGCTTAAATAATCCACAAACTTCATCCACATAGATTAGGTGCAAATCGGGATGCAATGTTCCATCTCCTGTAAAAGGATTAGCTAGCAGTTTCTCTATCATACCTGAAGGAATTTCAAAGTAACATTTTAAGTAGGTTCAGTAGGTTGAGGAGAAACTCTTTTCTCTACTGGTCGGGGTGAAGATACCCCGAACAAACCCCTCAAAGGGTTACTTTCCATAGTAACAAGTGACAATAAATTTCAGCACACTATATAAATTTTTCCTTACCAAGTTCCACTTACCAAAGGCGCTTCACTCCCCAGCAACGGCGCCAAAAAAGAGTCTTGATGACCCATGAGTGTAGGGGATCTATCGTAGTCCTTTTGATAATTAAGAGTGTCAAACCCAACGAGGAGCAGAAGGAAATGACAAGCGGTTTTCAGTAAGGTATTCTCTGCAAGCACTGAAATTATCGGTAATAGATAGTTTTGTGATAAGGTAATTCATAACGGGTAACAAGTAAAAAAAGTAAATAAGGTGCAGCAAGGTGGCCCAATCCTTTTTGTAGCAAAGGACAAGCATGGACAAACTCTTATATAAAGGAAAACGCTCCCAAGGACAGATGGGTGCTGCCCTTACTTGGATAAGCATCCGACTTATGATTCGCATTCGCTACTTTGATAATTTGATATGTGGGTGGACTGGTGCTTGGGTGCTTCCCTTACTTGGATAAGCATCCGACTTATGATTAACTACTCTCGCAAGCATCCTCAACTATGAAAGATGAATTAAGGTAAACCTAACCATAGCATGAAACAGATGGATCCAAATCAGCACCTTACGAAGCAACGCATAAACTAGAGTTTAAGATTCTGTCACTCTAGCAACCCATCATCTACTTATTACTTCCCAATGCCTTCCCCTAGGCCCAAATAATGGTGAAGTGTCATGTAGTCGACGTTCACATGACACCACTAGAGGAAATACAACATACATATTATCAAAATATCGAACGAATACCAAATTCACATGACTACTTATAGCAAGACTTCTCCCATGTCCTCAGGAACAAACGTAACTACTCACAAATCATATTCATGTTCATAATCAGAGGGCTATTAATATGCATATAAGATCTGAACATATGATCTTCCACCGAATAAACCAACTAGCATCAACTACAAGGAGTAATCAACACTACTAGCAACCCACAGGTACCAATCTAAGGCTTTGAGACAAAGATCGGATACAAGAGATGAACTAGGGTTTGAGAGGAGATGGTACTGGTGAAGATGTTGATGGAAATTGACCCCCTCCCGATGAGAGGATCGATGGTGATGACGATTTCCCCCTCCCGGAGGGATGTTTCCCCGGCAGAACAGCTCCGCCGGAGCCCTAGATTGGTTCCGCCAAGGTTCCGCCTCGTGGCGGCGATGTTTTGTCCGGAAAGCTTCTTGTTCTTTTTTTCCAGGTCGAAAGATTTCATATAGCCAAAGATGGGCACCGAAGGTCTGCCAGGTGGCCCACTAGGCAGGGGGCGCGCCCCGGGCGCGCCCCCACCCTCGTGGACGGTGGGTGGCCCCCCTCTGGTATTTTTTTCGATCAGTATTTTTTATTAATTCCAAAAATAACTTCCTTGGAGTTTCAGGACTTTTGGAGTTGTGCAGAATAGGTCTCTAATATTTGCTCCTTTTCCAGCCCAGAATTCCAGCTGCCAGCATTCTCCCTCTTCATGTAAACCTTTTAAAATAAGAGAGAAAATGCATAAGTATTGTGACATAATGAGTAATAACAACCCATAATGCAATAAATATCAATATCAAAACATGATACAAAATGGACGTATCAGCTGACAGGTGGAGGCGTGGGGTGAAGAGATGGTATGGGCGGCTCAGGCCCCATATATTGACTTCTCGCTATGCACTCTGAGATCGAACGGAACCATGTTATATGGACCTTTTCCCTTCCCACAAGGTCGTTAGTTTATCTTCTCTCAAATCCTTGATGCACTAAATCTAGTGCCTGCTACTACATCATTGCAGTCGGGTATGATTAGGATGCTTTGGGAATTCATTTTGGTTATCCCTGTATCTGAGGGAGTAAGGAAGCTGAATGATTACTCTAGGGATGTGGAAGGACCTGTTGCGACACTCAGAGATCACCTGAACCCTTTTCCCCTAATGTGCTGGAAAATCACAGTTGTCAACAAAATCATAATATTGTTTCACAACTACCAGATCTCAGGCGAGTAACCATGACACATATAGCAGAGTATCCACGACATGAAGTGGTTGTAAGCATAGATGTACTTCTAGTGTGGCAAGCCACAAATCTAAACTAGTCCAAATAGTAGGATTTTGTATTATCAAAGACGTGCACTCACGCCGACTCTGCTGACACCGCCACAATAATGCACAACCATGTGCAGTTTCCTTCAAAGTACATACACATTTGATCTCCTAATCCAGTACATTTCATCATAAATCTCACAGATGAAGGAACATACAACTCGGAGACATGTTGTTAAAGAGGATTAGGAGGATTATTATTTTGGCTTGCTGGACCGAATGGATTAGAGAAATGGAAAAATCTTCAAGCACACTAATAACTTCATTCAAGTTTGGAGATAGACTTTGAAAGAGGATTTGGAGCTTCTTTCTCATAGAATTCGAAGCAAACATAGTGTTTGCTTCCATGAGTGGCTTTTTCCGTAAACTTTTAACATGTTAACATGTTGTGCATATTCCTTAGAGCTGGTATTAGTTGATTCGTTGCATGTAATCTTGGATAGAATCTTTTAAGAGGTTTTCTTCTTTACCCCCTTTCCCTATTGTGTACCACAATGATATACCTTTTTACTGAAAAAATACACCGTTGAACACTTGATGCATAGTTCAACGTTAAAAAAACAAAAAACATGCTTACATATGTTCACTGGAAAGAATGTAACACATTTTTCGCAAAAGAAGAAGAAGAAGAAGAAGAAGAAGAAAAAGAAGAAGAAGAAGAAGAACGTGACTCATGTTCTGCTAGAGGTGATTTTGTAAGAGATTGTTTGACATGCATATACATGTTCTAATTTCAAGCTTACACCTGTACTTAAGCATACAGACCGCCATGCTAGCTAGATGATATGCTTCATCTCCCACATGTCATCTATGATTAATGGCCTTAGCAAAAGTGTCTCTGATAGTGGACTAGATAGTGTTGTGCACCTACTGTACTCAGTATGGTGAGGTGGGTGTAAGCTAATAAGTGAGGGCTTGGGGCAATTGTATGGGCGGGTCAAGCCCTATATATTCCCTTCTCCCTATGCATTCTGAGATCATATTGAACCATGTTATATGGACATTATTTCCCTTCTCACAAGCTTGATATATAGTTTATCTTCTCTCAAACCCTTGATACTCTAAATACTAGTCCTCGTTACTCCATCATTGCAATAGGGTAGGATTAGGATGCCTCGGGAATCTGTTTTGGTAATATGTGTATTTGAGAGATTAAGGAAGCCGAGTGATCACCCTATGGATGTGGAAGGACATGTTATGACACTTGGAGAGCACATGTACCTCTATGCACGGACGTACTGGCAAGTCATCAAAGTGTACAAAATCATAACATTGTTTCACAAATATTATATCAGAAACAGATAGCCAAGGCAGTAAAGTGTCCACAACATGATGTGGTTGTAGAGGTAGATTGATTGCTGGTGTGCTATAGACATGTATTAAACCATTAATGTTATATCTGGCAGTTGGCAAATTTTTACCATGGCTATCAGCTTTTCGCCCGGATTTTTTCCAAACTACTGCAAATAGCAAACATGTTTCAAAATAGAGGATCTCAATCATTGATGAATTGCACCTAGCAAAATTGACAATTGATCAGCCCTTCAACATCGATATCATAATTATTAGTTGCTGGAACATGTTGAGGTGCAAAAATGGATTGATCATTATAAGTGATGCACCAAGAAGAGATACATGGCTAGCTTGTCTCAAAGAAGACCTGACTCTTGTTATCCACATAGTCCAGGTCAAGCACAAAGAAATTTCAAAGCATCAGTACAACATAACCTATAATTTTGATATTCCATTTAGTTTTCCACTCTCTCCCTATGTATATATGCTCTTGCAAATATTTTGTATGCGCATAATTCCATTTATATTTTCATTTTATTATCGTAAGATCATTTCTCATTGTTTTCCATTCAAAACGAACAAAAGTGTTCAAAACAATCACCCGGTTCTCTTAGTTCCGGCTTTCTGAAAAGCAATTAGAGCTATAAAATCTGAGAACAATCGACAACAATCAAAGAATCTTTCGGGGAGACAATTTTGTTGGGGAACAAAGCATGAAAATAAAAAAACCTACGAACAACCAAGATCTATCTAGGAGAAGCAGATCAACGAGAGGGGAGAGTGTGTCTATGTACCCTCATAGACCGAAGGCGGAAGCATATATAAAGCGGTTGATGTAGTTGTACTCTTCGCGATCTGATCATGATCCAACCGATCTAGTGCTGAACGGACGGCACCTCCGAGTTTAGCACACGTGCGGCTCGATGACATCTCCTCCTCCTTGATCCAACAAGAGAAGGCGGAGAAGTAGATGGTACACAACCACCATGACCGTGTGGTGGTGATGGTGGTGGTGGAGCTAGTTTAGCAGGGCTTCGCCAAGCGCTACTAGAACGAGGACGGAGGAACTATGGAATAACATGAGAGAGAGGGGTGCCAAGGGCTTGGTTTATCCTCTTGGGGCGCTGATACGTCTCCAACGTATCTATAATTTATGAAGTATTCATGCCATGTTCACAATAATTTTATATGGTTTTGGTATGATTTGCATGGAACTAACCCGTACTGACGCTGTTTTCAGCAGAACTACCGTGGTGTTATTTTTGTGCAGAAATGAAAGTTCTCCAAACACCACGAAACTTTTTGTGGATTTTTTATGGACCAGAAGAGAACCATTGGGACAGATTAGCACCTAGGAGGGTACCCCGAGGGGGGCACAACTCACCAGGGCGTGCCTGGGCCCCCAGGCGCACCCTGGTGGGTTGTGCCCACCTCGGTGGCCTCTCGTACCCCTTCTCCGCCCTATAAATTTCCAAATATTCTGAAAACCCTCGGGGAGACCCTAGATTGGAAGTTTAGCTGCCGCAAGCCTCTATAGCTACCGAAAACCAATCAAGACCTCATTCCGGCACCTTGCCGGAGGGGGAATCATCTCTGGTGGCCATCTTCATCATCTCGACGGCCACCATGATAAGGAGGGAGTAGTCCACCCTTGGGGCTGAGGGTTTGTACCAGTAGCTATGTGTTTAATCTCTCTCTCTCGTGCGCGCAATCTCGAGATGTCATGATCTTGATATATCATGGGCTTTGTTAACATAGATGGATCATATGATGTTTCTCCCCTCTCTACTCTTGTTGTGATGAATTGAATCTTTACCCTTTGAAGTTTTGTCTTGTCGGATTGAATGTTTAGATCTGAGAACACATGATATATGTCTCGCATATGAATACCCGTGGTGACAATGGGGTATTATTTTGTTTCACTTGATATATGTTATGGCACTCAACTTGCGGATTCCCGAGGTGACTTTGGGGTAATCTATGCATAGGGGTTGATGCATGTTTTTATTATCTTTTCTCCGATAGAAACTTTGGGGTCCCCTTGTAGTTCTTTGTGTGGATTGAGTATTATGAATCTGAAATTGTTTGATACATATCGTATAATTAACTCACGGCTACTCACAGTGACATTGGGGTATCTAGGTGACATTAGAGTTGGTTGATATGTATCATGTGGTGTTATTTTAGTACGAACTCTTGATTAGATTGATCAAAAAGAATAGCTTGTTGTTATTTTAGTACGAACTCTAAGATAGATTGATCGGCAAGAATAGCTTTGAGGTGGTTTCGTACCCTACAAACAATTTCTATCTTTTGTTCTCCGATAATAGGAACTCAGAAGTGATTCTTTATTGCACTTTCA
The DNA here is from genome assembly GCF_002162155.2 of Triticum dicoccoides. Lineage (NCBI taxonomy): Eukaryota > Viridiplantae > Streptophyta > Magnoliopsida > Poales > Poaceae > Triticum > Triticum dicoccoides. The sequence goes on from NC_041381.1 coordinate 429,905,522, forward strand.
CTACTGGAATCAACTTCTTTGCCATCCGCCATGGCAGACGGCAAATGCATAGATCCCGAATGGCAAACTTCTTTGCCATCCACCAGCAGACGGCAAAATGTCCGTCTAAATAGGTGCCAACAAAGGCCTTCTTTGTCGTCCGCTTCCTAGAAATGGACGGCAAAGGATTGGGCCGTCCGCCATCTGAGGCCAGCAGACGGAAAGACAACGGATGATAGTGGGGTGGCGTCAGAGCCGTTAGGGGGTTAACAACGCTCTTTGCCGTCCGCCAGCGGATGACACTGAGTCGAAGCTCTTTGCCGTCTGCTGACGGACGACAAAGATCTCAGTTAGGCCAGCACTGGGAAGCTGCCACATGGCCATCTATGCCATCTACCAGCAGACGGCAAAGATTCAAAGGTCTTTGCCGTCCGGTGGCGGACGGCATAGCTGACCAAATAGGCAGCCAGTGTTTCCAGTGTCTACAGGTAGCTTCCACGTGTCCTCTATGTTGTCTGCTAGTAGATGGCAAAGAGGCTATATATCCCCTATTTTTAGTTATATCCATTTAATTTCACTAGAATTCACACACAGATATACATATTTTTTTCACAGGCACAACAGACATATGATGTATCCAACACATAGCTCCATCCATGACAACATACATATATACATACATCTTACACTAATATCACAATGTTCATCCAATACATTGTTCCATGCATCCATATAACAAGTTCCACATTATTCTTCGATACAAACGAAAAGAAGAACAAAGAAACAAGCACTACATCCATGCAAGCTTCCATATAGTGAACTAAATCTGCAAAATGGGAAACAAGAAAGTTAGAAGAAGAAGAGGAAGAAAACTAGAAGAAGAAGAATAAGAAGAAGGAGAAGAAGACTAGAAGAAGAAGAAGAAGAAGAAGTAGAACTTCTTCTTCTTGTTCTTCTTCTTTTCTTCCTATTCCTTCTTTTCATCCTCTTCCTTGATTTTCTTCATCTTATTATGTCATTTGTGGACTAAATAGGCTAAATTATGTCATAAATGGGCTAAATAGGCCAAATAAGAAGAAAAATGCCATTTTTGAGCCAACGTAGCAAATTATGCCATTTTTGACCTAACTAAGCTTATTGTGTCATTCTAGAGGACAACAAGCTAAGTATATGACATTTATGAGGTTAGCAAGGTTATGATGCCATTTAAGAATAAAAACAAGTAAGAGGAGGAGGAGGAGGAGAAGAAGAAGAAGAAGAAGAAGAATTCTTCTTCTTCTTCTTATTATTATTATTATTATTATTTTCTTCCTATTCCTTCTTTCCTTCCTCTTCCTTGATTTTCTTCATCTTATTATGTCATTTGTGGACTAAATAGGCTAAATTATGTCATAAATGGACTAAATAAGAAGAAAAATGCCATTTTTGAGCTAACGTAGCAAATTATGCCATTTTGACCTAACTAAGCTTATTGTGTCATTTTAGAGGACAACAAGCTAAGTATATGACATTTATGAGGTTAGCAAGGTTATGATGCCATTTACGAATAAAAACAAGTAAGAGGAGGAAAAGAAGAAGAAGAAGAAGAAGAAAAGAAAGAAGAATAAGAAGGAGAAGAAGAAGCTTCTTCTTCTTCTTCTTCTTCTTCTTCTTCTTTTCTTCCTATTCCTTCTTTCCTTCCTCTTCCTTGATTTTCTTCATCTTATTATGTCATTTGTGGACTAAATAGGCTAAATTATGTCATAAATGGACTAAACAGGCTAAATAAGAAGAAAAATACCATTATCACGGAGGTGTAGGAATGGTTAGGGCTACGCTAGTGGCAGGCGGAGGTGAAGGACCGGTCGGGGTTCCGGCAATGGCAGACGCGGAGGGATTGGTCGATGCTTGTTGGGAGCGAAGTTGAACCAAAGATCATTTCCAATAATGTCTTGTTAGCATGATGCAAACTGAAAAGTGAATAGTAGTAACTAAGGACCATTCAAATCAAACTCACCGTCACCGCCGGAGCAATCTGGGGCATCGGCGGAGGGGCCTGGTCGTTTTTCTCGCACATGGTCTGCACATATGGTTCTCACGAGTCAGTCATATTAGTTAGTAATGCGAACATTACGTGCATGATTGGGCTAATATGCACGAGAAATGTACCACGATGAGCTTGTATAGGGCCCGGTGAGACGCATCATTCCGGTTCCTCTCCTCCTCGAACAGCTTAGCCGTCCTCTCCTCCCTCTCCCTCTCCCTCTCTGCCGCCTCCCTTTTTGCCTCCTCCAAAACTGCATGGGTCTTCAATCTCTCCTTCTCAACCGCTGCCTACAACACAACACTCCTTGTTAGCATTGTAATCATCGACGGACGCACACACAATGTAATGGAGGAAAGGTCAGAGAGTCCGTATAACTAACCGCCACGGCGAGCTCCGCGGGCCGTGCACGAGGCATTATCTCAAGATCAGAGCTACCCAGGCGCTTCTTGATCTGCGGGAGAGTCTTAGGACAACGTATCAGTCCATCACCAATGGCTTGAGAGCCATGGGACCTCCCGCCACCAGATGCTACGTCTTGAGCTTGCATTGGTTTTCCTTGAAGAGGAAAGGGTGATGCAGCAAAGTAGCGTAAGTATTTCCCTCAGTTTTTGAGCACCAAGGTATCAATCCAATAGGAGGCTCCTCAAAAGTCCCACACACCCACACAAACAAACAAAGAACTCGCAACCAACGCAATAAAGGGGTTGTCAATCCCTTCACGGCCACTTGTGAAAGTGAGATCTAATAGATATAGTATGATAAGATAAATATATTTTTGGTATTTTATAATATAGATGCAAAAATTAAAGATGCAAATAAAAGTAGATTGGAAGCAAATATGATAAGAAATAGACCCGGAGGCCATAGGTTTCACTAGAGGCTTCTCTCGAGATAGCATAAGTATTACGGTGGGTGAACAAATTACTGTCGAGAAATTGATAGAAAAGTGAATAATTATGAGATTATCTAGGCATGATCATGTATATAGGCATCACGTCCGCAACAAGTAGACTGACTCCTGCCTGCATCTACTACTATTACTCCACACATCGATCGACTCCTTCCTGCATCTAGAGTATTAAGTTCATAAGAACAGAGTAACGACTTAAGCAAGATGACATGATATAGAGGGATAAACTCATGCAATATGATATAAACCCCATCTTTTTATCCTCGATGGCAACAATACAATACGTGCCTTGCAACCCTTTCTGTCACTGGGTAAGGACACCGCAAGATTGAACCCAAAGCTAAGCACTTCTCCCATGGCAAGATAGATCAATCTAGTAGGCCAAACCAAACTGATAATTAGAGGAGACTTGCAAAGATAACTCAATCATACATAAAGAATTCAGAGGAGATTCAAATATTTCTCATAGATAAACTTGACATAAACCCACAATTCATCAGATCTCGGCAAACACACCGCAAAAAGAGATTACATCAAATAGATCTCCACAAGAGAGGGGGAGAACATTGTATTGAGATCCAAAAAGAGAGAAGAAGCCATCTAGCTAATAACTATGGACCCGAAGGTCTGTGGTAAACTACTCACAACTCATCGAAAGGGCTATGGTGTTGATGTAGAAGCCCTCCATGGTCGAAGGCTCCAAGATGGGATCTCACGGATACAAAAGGTTACGGCGGTGGAAATTGTGTTTTGGGTGCTCCCTGGATGTTTTCAGGGTACATAGGCTTCTATAGGAGGAAGAAGTACGTCGGTGGCCGCCCGAGAGGCCCACGAGACAGGGGGTGCGCCCTGTAGGGGGGGGGGCGCCCTACCCTCTCGTGGCCGCCACGGATGCTTCTTGACTTGCACTCCAAGTCCTCCGGATCATGTTCGTTCCAAAAATCACTCTCCCAAAGGTTTCATTCCGTTTGGACTCTGTTTAATATTCCTTTTCTTCGAAATACTGAAATAGGCAAAAAACAGCAATACGGGCTGGGCCTCCGGTTAGTAGGTTAGTCCCAAAAATGATATAAATGTGTAAAATAAAGCCCATAAACATCCAAAAGGGGTAATATAATAGCATGGAACAATCAAAAATTATAGATACGTTGGAGACATATCAAGCATCCGCAAGCTTAATTCCTGCTCGTCTTCGAGTAGGTAAATGATAAAAACAGAATTTTTGTTGTGGGATGCTACCTAGCATAATTCTCAATGTAATTTTCTTTATTGTGGCATGAATGTTCAGATCCAAATGATTCAAGATAAAAGCTTATAAAACATAAAAATAATAATGCTTCAAAGCATACTAACAAATAATCATGTCCTATCAAAATAGCATAGCCAAAGAAAGCTTATCCCTACAAAATCATATAGTTAGGCCATGCTTCATTTTCATTACACAAAATACTCCCATCATGCACAACCCCGATGACAAGCTGAGCAATTGTTTCATACTTTTTAACACGCTTCAGCTTTTTTCAACTCTTACGCAGTACATGAGTGTAAGCCATGGACATAACACTAAGGTGGTAAAAGATGGTGGTTGTGAGGACAAAAAGAGGGAGAAGATAGTCTCACATCAACTAGGCGTATCAACGGGCTATGGAGATGCCCATCAATAGATATCAATTTGAGTGAGTAGGGATTGCCATGCAACAGATGCACTAGAGCTATAAATATATGAAAGCTCAACAAAAGAAACTAAGTGGGTTTCATCCAACTTGCTTGCTCATGAATACCTAGGGCATTTTGAGGAAGCCCATCATTGGAATATACAAGCCAAGTTCTATAATGAAAAATTCCCACTAGTATATGAAAGTGATAATACATGAGACTCTCTATCAGGAAGATCACGGTGCTACTTGAAGCACAAGCGTGGAAAAGGAGATAGTAGCATTGTCCCTTCTCTCTTTTTCTCTAATTTTTTTCTTTTTTCTTTTTTACTTTTTTTTTCTTTGGCATCTTTTTTTTTCTTTTTGGCCTTTCTTTTTCCCCCTCTTTTTTCTTTCTTTCTTTTGTAAAGTCCGAAGTCTCATCCCGACTTGTGGGGGAATCATAGTCTTCATCATCCTTTCCTCACTGACACAATGCTCTAATAATGAAGATCATCACACTTTTATGGATTTACAACTCAAGAATTACAACTCAAAGCTAGAACAAGATATGACTCTATATGAATGCCTCCGTTGGTGTACCGGGATATGCAATGAATCAAGAGCGACATGTATGAAAATTATGAAGGTGGCCTTGCCACAAATACAATCTCAACTACATGATCATGCAAAAAGCAATATGAAAATGATGAAATGTGTCATAATAAACGGAACGGTGGAAAGTTGCATGGCAATATATCTCGGAATGGCTATGGAAATTCCGTAATAGGTAGGTATGGTGGCTATTTTTAGGAAGGTAAATAATGGGTTCAGTACCGGCGAGAGTTGCGCGGTAATAAGAAAGGCTAGCAAAGTGGAAGGGTGAGTGTGCGTATATCCATGGACTCACATTAGTCATAAAGAACTCATATACTTATTGCAAAAGTCTACTTAGACCTCGAAGCAAAGTACTACTACGCATGCCCCAAGAGGGATAGATTTGTAGGAAAAGACCATCGCTCGTCCCCGACTGCCACTCATAAGGAAGACAATCAAAAGAGCACCTCATGCAACAAATTTGTCACACAACTTTTACCATTCGTGCATGCTACGGGACTTGCCAACTTCAACAAAAGTATTTCTCAATTTCATAATTATCCACTAGCATGACCCTAACATTACTACCTTTATATCTCAAAACAATTATCAAGCAACAAATTGATCATAGCATCCACTTCACTTTCTATGATAGTTTTTATTATACCCAACTTGGATGCTCATCATTCTAGGACCAACTTTGTAACCATAGCAAATACCATGCTGTTCTAAAAGACTCTCAAAATAATATAAGTGAAGCATGAGAGACTAGCAATTTCTTCAAATTAATCCACCACTATGCTCTAAAAGATATAAGTGAAGCACTAGAGCAAAAACTATCAAGCTCAAAAGATATAAGTGAAGCACATAGAGTATTCTAGCAAATTCTAATCAAGTAGGATTCTCACAAAAGGTGTGTACATCAAGTATGATTGTGGTAAATTAAAAAGCAAAGACTAATATAATACACGACGCTCCAAGCAAAACACATATCATGTGGCGAATAAACATATAGCTCCAAGTAAAGTTACCAATGAACGAAGACGAAAGAGGGGATGCCTTCCCGGGGCATCCCCAAGCTTAGGATTTCGGCTATCCTTGAATATCTTGGGGTGCCATGGGCATCCTCAATCTTAGGCTCTTGCCACTCCTTATTCCATAGTCCATAAAAGCTTTACCCAAAACTTGAAAACTTCACAACACAAAACTCCACAGGAAATCTTATTAGATCCGTTAGTGAAAGAAAATAAAACCACCACGTAAGTTACTGTAATGAACTCATTCTTTATTTATTTTGGTGTTAAACCTATTGTATTACAACTTCTCTATGGTTTATAAATTATTTTACTAGCCATAGATGCATCAAAATAAGCAAACAACACACGAAAAACAGAATCTGTCAAAAACAGAAAAGTCTGTAGCAATCTGTAACTAACGCAAACTTATGGAACTCTAAAAATCCTACCAAAATAGGAAGTCCTGGACAATTTTCCTATTGATCATCAGCAAAAAGAATCAACACAAAATCACGTTTTTGTGATTTAAAAAAATTAAATTCGTGCGCGCAAAGTTTCTGTTTTTCAGCAGAATCAAATTAACTATCATCATAGGTTATCCTATAGGTTCTACTTGGCACAAACACTAAATAAAAGATAAAAACACATCTAAATAGAAAGTAGATGCAAGATTTATTACTAAACAGAAACAAAAACAAAAAACACGAAGAAAATTGGGTTGCCTCCCAACTAGCATTATCGTTTAATGTCCCTAGCTAGGCATAAAAGCGAAGATAGATCTAAGTAGTGCCATCTTTGGCACTCGGAGAGGAAAAAGAGGATCTCCTTTCAATGGCATTCATTCTTCTATTTAGGGTAAGCACATTGCCATTAATGGATGAAGTAAGATTAATCACATTACGGAAATTTGCATCTAGGCTAGACTTCATCTCTTTGATAATTTCATTTTGATAAAAGCACAAGAGGGTAGTTGATTCAACCTTATCATTCATAGGGTGCCCAAATATGGTTTTCATTTTTTCATAAGTATCTATAGCATCCCCTTCAAGAAAACCTTCTTCAAAAATAGAATCTAAAACTTGTTTGAAAGAAGCGGGTAAGACAACATAGAAACTTTTTAAGTAAACTTCAATTTGATATTGTGGCACATAGCTAGCCCGAATCCTTAATAACCTATCCCAAGCTTCTTTTAAAGACTCATCAAGTAAATAACGAAAAATTCTAGAGTCATCCTCATTAAAATTATTTAAACTCTCATTGGTGACCCCGGTGGGTCTTTTTATAGTGTCATTATTCATGAGCTTAGAGAGGATAGAGGGATTATCCAAGGTACTAGAACCTAGGAAAGGGCCCTTAGTTCTTTTTGGTTCGGCCATGGCAACAGGAAGGCAAATGGAAAAGAGAGGAGGATATTGGGAAAGAGAGGGCAAATAAAACGGCAAGGGTGAAGTGGGGGAGAGGAAAACGAGAGGCAAATGGCAAATAATGTAAATGCGAGGGAGATGAGTTTGTGATGGGTACTTGGTATGTATTGACTTGAGCGAAGACCTCCTCGGCAACGGCACCAGAAATCCTTCTTGCTACGTCTTGAGCTTGCGTTGGTTTTCCTTGAAGAGGAAAGGGTGATGCAGCAAAGTAGCGTAAGTATTTCCCTCAGTTTTTGAGAACCAAGGTATCAATCTAGTAGGAGGCTCCTTAAAAGTCCCACACACCTATACAAACAAACAAAGAATTCGCAACCAACGCAATAAAGGGGTTGTCAATCCCTTCACGGCCACTTGCGAAAGTGAGATCTAATAGAGATAGTATGATAAGATAAATATATTTTTGGTATTATATAATATAGATGCAAAAAGTAAAGATGCAAATAAAAGTAGATTGGAAGCAAATATGATAAGAGATAGACCCGGGGGCCATAGGTTTCACTAGAGGCTTCTCTCGAGATAGCATAAGTATTACGTCGGGTGAACAAATTACTGTCGAGCAATTGATAAAAAAGAGAATAATTATGAGATTATCTAGGCATGATCATGTATATAGGCATCACGTCCGCAACAAGTAGACCGACTCCTGCCTGCATCTACTACTATTACTCCACACATCGACCGACTCCTGCCTGCATCTAGAGTATTAAGTTCATAAGAACAGAGTAACGCCGTAAGCAAGATGACATGATGTAGACGGATATACTCATGCAATATGATATAAACCCCATATTTTTATCCTCGATGGCAACAATACAATATGTGCCATGCAACCCTTTCTGTCACTGGGTAAGGACACCGCAAGATTGAACCCAAAGCTAAGCACTTCTCCCATGGCAAGAAAGATCAATCTAGTAGGCCAAACCAAACTGATAATTCGAAGAGACTTGAAAAGATAACTCAATCATACATAAAAGAATTCAGAGGAGATTGAAATATTTCTCATAGATAAACTTGATCATATACCCACAATTCATCGGATCTTGACAAGCACATCACAAAAAGAGATTACATCGAATAGATCTCCACAAGAGAGGGGGAGAACATTGTATTGAGATCCAAAAAGAGAGAAGAAGCCATCTAGCTAATAACTATGGACCCGAAGGTCTATGGTAAACTACTCACAACTCATCGGAAGGGCTATGGTGTTGATGTAGAAGCCCTCCGTGGTTGATTCCCCCTCCGGCGGAGCGCCGGCGAAGGCTCCAAGATGGGATCTCGCGGATACAGAAGGTTACGGCGGTGGAAATTGTGTTTCGGGTGCTACCTAGATGTTTTTGGGGTACATAGGCTTATATAGGAGGAAGAAGTACGTCGGTGGCCGCCCGAGGGGCCCACGAGACAAGGGGGCGCGCCCTTTAGGTGGGGGCGCGCCCTACCCTCTCATGGACGCCTCGGCTGCTTCTTGACTTGCACTCCAAGTCCTCTGGATCACGTTCATTCCAAAAATCACGCTCCCGAAGGTTTCATTCCGTTTGGACTCTGTTTGATATTCCTTTTCTTCGAAATACTGAAATAGGCAAAAAAAAACAGCAATACGGGCTGGGCCTCCGGTTAGTAGGTTAGTCCCAAAAATGATATAAATGTGTAAAATAAAGCCCATAAACAACCAAAAGCGGTAATATAATAGCATGGAACAATAAAAAATTATAGATACGTTGGAGACATATCACCAGATATCATCACCAGCTCTATATCAAAAGGATCCTGGTTCGACTTAAAGTCCTCCCCTTTCCTCGTCTTCCCCTCGTCTCTGTACTTCACAAGCTTGTGGTGGGAGGAGATGTTGGTGAGGCTCTCTAGATGATCTAGGTCAGACTCCGTGAATGCCTTGGCCTTCTTGTACGGGGCCATATGGGCCATGCCATAGAGGTCGAACAGACTTGGCACATGCCTCTTGTTGCACTGCGCCTGAGAGAGAGGAACAAAATATTAGTTAAGGGCTCAAGCTAATATTAAGAATGATATTTCTATGTAAATAGGTCAGTTTGGAGCTAAGAAAGGTTAATATGTCATTTTCGAGGAAAATAAGCTAAGTTTAGGTCATTTTCGAGGTAACCAAGATTATTATGCCATTTTTTACCAAAGTATGCTAATTATGTCATTATTGAGCTATCCAAGGTAGTTATGCTATTTTTTAGCTAACTATAACATATTTAGGCATTCTATAGAGCTATCTAAGGTTATTATGTCATTTTAGAGCTAATTATGTCATGAATGAACTAGCTAAGATTAGTTTAGGTCGTTATTGAGCTATCGAAGGTAGTTATGCCATTTTTTAACCAACTAAAGCATATTTAGTCATTTTATAGAGCTATCTAAAGGTTATTATGTCATTTTAGAGCTAAATATGTCATAAATGAACTATCCAAGGTAGTTATGCCTTTATTTTAACTAACTAAGCATATTAAGTCATTTTGGAAAGGATAAATGCTACCATGAAGAATGAAATTGCATGAATCATGTAGCAAACCACATACCCAGTTATCCCCATACTCAAACAGGTTGGAGCTCCCTTGATGGTGTGGCACACCTTCCATTTGGTCGCGCTTATCCTTGGCCCTTTGGTGTTCGAGTAGCCATTGGGGAGAGCACCACGCATCCACCAACGCCTCCCAACAGTCCATCTTATCGACACACCATCTTGGGGGCACCTAAGTGAGTCAAGAGAAATTTCAGCGCTACGAATCAAATCAAGAAAAATAAGTTCAAGGCCTTAAGAATAGGTATAATTACCGCCAAGTACTTCTCCCTACTCAAAAACTTGCCGCGACACTTCTTCTTGGCCCTCCTAATACCCTGCGAGGCGTAGTAGTCTCGAACGGCCTGCACCCGAGCCTCGTGCCGTAAGTTCTGAAGTAGGCGCTTGCACTCGGCTTCGACAACCATACCCGCGGCCTCCTGTTCTCCCTTTGAAACCCTGTAGAAGGTCTGGAATCAAAGAAGACAACAATGATTAGTACAATCACTAGCTAGATAGTGTTCATTTTTAATTTGTAAAGGAGAAATTACCCAAAACCGATGGAACACAATGTCGGCCACCGTCTCGCACGTGACACCGGCGACCATCACCCCCGGAGGGGCCGGGGTAACAGAGTACAACTCCCAGCTCAGTGCTAGCTATGGAACCTGACCCTCACCGGGCATCGTGACCCACCCAGGGAAGTGTCGCCGGCAAAGCGTGCCAAGGACCTGGTTGGGCCTGCGGACACCATGGTCATGGGGGTATACCCAGCCCCTGCAGTATGAAAAGGCCAACGCATTAGATATTAATTTGAAGGAACATGAAGGCAAAAGGTTAAAAAATAGTAAATGCACTTACTTCAACACTTTAGGCGCAATCAACCACCTCCGGTCGGGGGTCGTCAGCACGGGCGGGAGCTTTGTACAGCCACATGTGTACACCTTCTTGCCCTTCTCAACCAGCTCGTCGTTGTTGTAGCTATCATCTGAAAGGGTGTCCTCGCTACCATCATCTGGGCCACTAGCCTCCGGAGTCTCGTGGGAAGAAGACGACGGGACCGAAGTCTCATGGGAAGAAGACGGTGGACCGGAGTCTTGTGGGAAGAAGAGGGCGGGGCCGGAGTCTTCTGGGACGAAGACCCCGTGACCGAAGTCTTCTGGGATGAAGACCCCATGACCCGAGTCTTTTGCCCAGACTCTGGGACCGGACTCACGTGGGGCGAAGGATCGGCGACCCGATTCTGGTGGGGCGAAGGATCAGCGACCGGAGGCTCATGGACCGGACTCCGAGACGGGTCCATGTCAGACGGAGCAGGCCTGTGGTCGGGTGAATCAGCAGAGGGTGGCGGCAATAAGGCGTAGCAGCCTTCCTACCTCTCTCGCTGCCACGTCCACCTCTACCAGCGTTTTTCGTCCTCCGCCGACCTCTCCCAGCCGAAGTAGAAGCGCCCGCCGCAATTGTCTGCATACTATCTAGCAGGGCTCTCTGGAGGGGCTAGGGTGCAATAATGGAACCACCCCTCCCAATAGCGCTCGCAGGTGGCTCGGGGCGCTCTGGACCCTTGCCCACCATCCTGTCAACACCTGTAATGACAAAAAGTAAACAAAATTGGTACAACATAAAAACTTGGATACCTGACATGAACATAATAACATGTATATAATTTAAGTGTATCATCATCATGAACATAATAAAAATACACCTGATCAACACAAATAAATATGCTATTTTTGTATCATCATCATGTCCGGGGTCGATCGGGGTGTCAGGGTGTCGGGGTCGGGGTCGGGGTGTGCTGTCAGGGTGTCGGGGTGTGGTGTTAGG